>NW_003206506.1:17183-21325 GCF_000006405.1 Perkinsus marinus ATCC 50983
GTAGACTCCCTAGCGTTTTAGCAACGACTCACCATCGTCGTCCGCGAAGCTGACGCTTCTGAAAGCGCGTGTGAGCCTTTCCGTCTTGTCGGCCGACAACCATGTCGAATGATTGACTGGCCTCCCAGGCATTGTCCTGAGGCTCTTGTCTAACCTTCGAAAAGGGTACACACAGTATTGACAAATGCACAACTCAACACTTCTCCCTCGGCAACTTATGTGAGGAAATTCATCGACACTGTCAACTGGGAAGTGTGGGCGATCACCTGATGCTTCACATACCAGAGACAATAGCTCAGCGTGAAGCTCGATAGACCTCTCCTCATCTTCAAGAGCGCCCCAGACTTTGATTCCACATGTAAAACTCGATCCTTGGAAAGCTTTTCGTACACTGGAGAAGTCCAGGCGAGCTCCAAGACAAAATGCTAATCTTGCGCACTACGGTTTTTCTCACCGTCTCGGAACTGCGCAAAGTAGACGACTCGATGAGGCTCCTCCGATGATCCTCTATCAGTTGCCTTTGGATGAAGAATCATCCCCTCCTTCTAGCCGCACTTATCGTGGCCATTGTCGGGTTAGCGCTGTGTGTTTGTGCTAAGATATTTAAACGTAAGTTGGTTACACTCTCTGACAGTTATTCTATTTCAACCCTCAGGCCTGTGTCTTCTTTTGTGTTTTCTTGGCCTTGTAGCTCTCGGGGTTGCCATATGGTTATTTCATACCTCTCAATTGAGTGTCAAAATCGATGTGGAAACGCCATGGACAACCTGACTGTGATTGTTCTGTGATCAAGCTCATGTTATGTTTACACCCAAGTGAAAACACAAAAAGGCATCTCTGTTATGTCTACGAGGAACCACACTTTGAAGCATCATCAAGTTCATACACTCTTACTTCAGTGCAAACATGGATAGTCGAACGCTGAAGCAACGACGTAGATGAATAAATGCGTTTTTGCGCTCTCCAACACAGCAGAGAGCTGCTTAGGAGTAACGCTCCAATTGAGTTGTGTAAGCCTGTTTTCGCGGTACCTACTTGTTCCAACTCGTTGTCGACCTCAAAAACGGTCCATTTTCATGTCACATGGACCATGTGTGCATACTCAAACAACACCATAGTTCAAAAGTGCAACAGGCAAGCCCGTAAACACCGGGCGCCCGTAAAACATTGAGGTTTGCCAACGTGACAACTACGAGGACGCATCCGTACAGTATACAATAGAGGTTCCACATGGAGTTGCTACTCTGCTACTCTGGGATCCAACATCCAAGGGGCAGCAGCATGACTAGAACCCCGACACCGCTAGTATGTTCTGCACATCATGACAATCTTCATCGGCCCTTTCTACTAGACTTACCGCATCCACAACCGCAGAAGAGAAAGAACAAGGCAATAACAGCAGCGGTGCTCGCTGACAGACGAGTTGCTAGCGTCGTCTGCTTGAACAACTTCCTCTCAACGATCCAATCTAGTTTCGTTGCTTCTGAGACAGGACTCCCGGACTGGGCGATGAGGTGGAGGTGGTCAGTGGATAGTTGACTCGCATTTTCAGTTGCTGCGGATTGCCTACATCTCGATTCAGCCACTAGCGCATTGAGTCGATGGTAGAACTCCAACACAACAGGCCTAAAGCTACGAGGGCATTTTCGGTACGAATCTCATCAATACCGATCGAAGGATTAACCAAAAACAGACACCCATTCTCTCAGTCAGGATTAATTGTTCGAGGGCCTTTCGAGGCGAACTCTATTGCTGCCGATAAAAGGACTGGCTAAAAGCGGAAACTTCTCCCTTGAGTTCAGGTTTGAATAGTACAAGAACTTTCTCGGGCCGGATCTAATTGCCGAGAGGTGAATCACATCAAAAACTCCTCTACTAGTGTCAGCAACATTTACATCAGCAAAGGAGGTGCTTCTCTAATAAAGATTCGATACGCCTTAAGTCATCTTCTGTACTCAGTCGATGGTCACCACCTTCAACCAAATGCAAGGTGCCCATAGGTAGGAGTTCTGCAAGTGTTTTCGCCATCTCCACTCCAATAGACTCATCCTTGGTTCCATGGACAATCTCGACCGGCAGCCGAATGTCCTTCAAGTTTGTGATGTAGTTCGCCTGAAGATCATTGAGGAACATTTTGGGCAGCTTGTAGCTCTCATCATTATCGGCGTATGGTGAACCGACATAGACCCAGTCACTCGAGTCTTCTTTCAGCCAGTTTTCACCAGGATTGAAAGTGCCACCAACAGAGACGATGGCTCTGATGAGATTCGGATAGCCAAGCGCCAACCGGAGGGCAAAATGGCACCCCATTGAGGCTGCCAGTACAACCGCTGGCCTCTCTGGCGCTGCTACATTCAACAGTGCATCTCTGGCTGCAGCATACATACTTGAATATCTCAGATCTTCTGAACAGTCCCAGTTGGGATAGTTGTACAGTTTGCACGGTAGGTTGTGTCGTGCAAGGAGGCCTCGCAACATCGTAGCTTTCCGCCCTCCACAATTACTGCACAGTCCCGGAATATACAGACCACAAGACATGGTTGAGGATATAAAAACGAAATCCAAACACTGTGACAGAGGCACCTGCCGAATGCTGTCTCAGTATTATGAGTTTACTCTTTCTCCCTGAACGACACGATGATTGTCTAGAAGACTTCCGACTCAACTTCTGTCATTGCAGCTACAAACCCTCATCACCCTATCACTAGAACAACCCAATAAGGCGACATCGTATATTTAAAGTGACCTAATACTTGTGATAGAGCACAGATCCATGAACCACGATCAACAGAGCTTCTGGAGCCTCCAGACTGGAGGTTGATGCTCCATGGCGCGGAGTACTAAGCGATCGAGTACATTTATCGAGTCACCAGACTGAAGCTGAGACAACTCAACGCGACACGCAAGCTACACCTGGGTACGACTCTAATGTTACGTGGACGGTGTATCGAAGATGGAACAATTTTAATACTCAATGAGTTCTGTAATCAGTTCACAGTGTGAACTTCACACTTTGACTGGAGTGACTCAGGTGAACTCAATGACCTCTGTGATGAAATTGATAGTGGTTGTGATACTTAGATAATCTCAGCGAAGTGGTGTAGAGTGCACCGATAACTCAAGTATTATATAGGTACTACTCGGTACCTAGGTACCGAGGAGATTCTATCACGAGGGTACCTGAGGCAGCAGACTCAATCATGCCGTGAAAGAGGAACGAGCATGAGCTCGACATCATACCAGAGCTAGGGGTACGGCCAAGAGTCTCCGTCTAAGACGTACGGGCCGAAGGTGCAGTTACCGAGTAAAGTAGACGCAGTTGTTCTAGTCACACAGATGACTAGAAGTGTAGCTCGACCATTATCAAAGACTGATAATATAGTCATTAGATGAAGTAGACGCAGTGGTTCTAGTCACGCAAATGACTAGAAATGTAGCTCGACCATTATTAAAGACTGATAATATAGTCGTTCGATGAAGTAGACGCAGTGGTTCTAGTCACGCAGATGACTAGAAGTGTAGCTCGACCATTATCAAGACTGATGGTACATAGACCTGCGTTATTCGCCTGCCATAGTTGGAAAGATGAACCAACTACAGGAGAAACAGTACAGAACGCATGATCCAGCACATGGGAGCCAAAAGAACAGTTCTTAACTACACATGCCTGAGCGAGCAAGGAAGACACCGAGACAGCGAGGAAGGATCGTCTTCGAGATTCATAGGAACAGCCCTCTGTTTAAGAGCCTGCAAGGCTCGCCAAGCAGTGCTCGAGGCCGCGTGCAATAGTGAGCTCCTAAATTCTCATAATCGCATCACATTTTCTACGAGTCGATAAATGAGACGCATCAGAGCCTCCAAATCTCGCAGAGACAGCGATACTGGACTATTCGAGATTTGTGCAGGTTGCAGGAACCGCGGACGGCCACGCGTGAACGTAAGAATGGCGAGTGCTGTCACGGAAACCCCAGATACTAGTGCGAGACCGTAAGTCAGAGTAGAGTCCAAGATGAATCTTTCGACGATTTCACTGGAGACGAAACCACTAATTAAGTATATATGATATGATGACGATTATTATGTGACTATATAGTCGGCATGAGTGAACCTATATCGCTTGCTCTCAGCTTGCTTGTTAGTAT
>NW_003206506.1:21425-37901 GCF_000006405.1 Perkinsus marinus ATCC 50983
GCGCTGATTTCGCCTTGGACGAGGATTTTTAACATTTAGTTCGAAAATGTAGCTCTGTTGTTGCCGGCACTACCCCATTATGCGTACGTTGATGATATTACCAGTTTTCATAGTAGCTGGTCGTTAATGGCTCATACCATCTCTTCAGCAACAATTGCAAAATTAGTACTGTACTGCCGTATGCAGTAGTCGAGACGTCTCAATCTCGCCGTGTGACCCGTACGAAAGTACCGGGCCAGTGGTTGCTCGTGCATGTTTATAATCAACCATGGAGGTTTCAGTGATTTGTTGAAGAAGTATATTGATCAGTGGCTTTGAATTTGGTTGTTGTGTTGGGTGCGGGTGTGCCTGAATCGGACCTGTTTTGTATCTTTTGGCGTTGAACCAGCATATCTTTCAGTTTCATTTACTCGTAAATCTACTAATGTTGTCCAAGTTGTCCAACACTGGGCTGCAAATGAGCCATAGGTCGATCGTGACTTTGGCCAATGTCGCATCGGCTAGTGCAAGGTGCCCTACTCCACCCCCTGGAACGAGGCGAATACTGAGGTAGGGTAAATGGGGTTTTCTCAGTGTGTGCTTTTAGTATTGTTTCAGGCCTTGGGTTTCCGGAACCCCGACGAGTGCCTTCATGGCCGCATTCAGCAGCGCTGCGGGCAACGATCAATCTGTTGCCACTCATGAATTCAAAACGGAGACGCGCAAGTTGTTGGACATTGTTGCCAAGTCTTTATACACTGATAAGGAGGTCTTCATCCGCGAGCTGGTCTCTAATGCCTCCGATGCATGCGAGAAGTTGCGGTTCCTCGAGACCGCTGGTAAGGTGAATTCTCTGGCGGATCCTGACACTCCCATAGAAATCAGCATCACCATTGATCCGAAGCATAGGCTTTTCATCATACAGGATTCTGGTATCGGTATGACCAAGAACGAGCTCATTGAGAATCTTGGCACGATCGCCAGGTCTGGTTCCAAAGAATTTATAACGTCAGATAAGTCAATGCCTCGGGTGACACTGCCAATCAAATCATCGGTCAGTTTGGTGTTGGTTTCTACTCTAGTTTTGTGGTCGCTGATAAGGTGGAGGTATTCTCTCGGTCAGCCGATGCTGCTGAGGACGGCGAAGGCCACGTATGGGAGTCCGATGGTCAGGGCAGTTTCACCATTAAGCCGGTCAAAGGCCTACCGCGCGGTACTAAGATTGTGCTTCACTTGAAAGAGGACGCTGCTGACTTTTGCAAGCCGGAGACTGTCAAGAAGGCTGCCTCCAAGTTTTCCAACTTCGTGGACTTTCCCATCAGAATGGCTGAGGGAGAGAAGGGCGATAAGGTTAAGATCAACAAGAATGATGCCCTCTGGATGAGGACTAGCGCCAGTGAGGAGGAGCATACCGAGTTCTATCGCTTTCTCTCTGGATCTTCGTACGGGGAGCCCATGTACTCGCTGATGTACCACACTGACGCGCCTCTCGCTATCAAGTCGGTCTTCTACATCCCGGAAGATGCTCCCAACCGTTGGTTGCAACAGGATGCTGATGTGCAGGTAATCTCATTGTGATTGGTCTTGTAGTTGGGAAGGTTCTGTACGTCGTAGGTGTCCCTGTATTGCCGCCGAGTATTGATCAAGAAGCATGCCAATGAGATCATCCCTGCCTGGCTCCATTGGGTTAGGGGAGTAGTCGACTGTGAGGACATGCCCTTGAACATCTCTAGAGAGAACATGCAGGATACAGCTTTGATGAGGAAGCTCAGCACTGCTGTCGTGAGGAGGATTTTGAGGTAGTCTCAACGAGGGTGTCGATACTCATCTTTGTGTGTCCTCATATTCCATCTCTACGCGATATGAATGGATATCCATCTCTTTAGTTTGGTAGGTTTTTGCGCCCTTCATATACCTCGAATATAAGCGGAAACTTCTTTAAGATTTGATTTTTTTTAAATTTGGGGTTTTTATATATTTCGGCGAGGATCGCATGTGGTCGGTAGAAGAGCGCTGGTGATGGTTAGGTTCCTCGCTGACCAAGCGCGTCGTGATGCCGATAAGTACAATGCTTTCTGGAGGAAGTATGGCTTCTACTTCAAGGCGGGTCTCCTTGAGGACCAACAGAACAACAACGGCAACCATAAGGACCTTATCCTCAAGTTGCTGAGGTTCGAGTCGAGCAACGGCAGCCCGGGTGCGTTCATGAGCCTCCAGGAATATGTCGATTCTATGACTGATGAACAGAACAACATCTACTACCTCCAGTCCAAGGATAGGAAGACAGCTCTCGCATCGCCTTACATGGAGGCCTTCGAGAACAAGGGCGTCAACGTGCTGCTACTCACTGAGGATATTGATGCCTTTGTCGTGAGTTACATCGAGAATTTCAAGGGCAAGCGTCTAGTATCTGTGGACAGTGAGGAAGAGATTGAAAAAGATATTTTCAAGAGCGATGACGATGAGGCTGAGAAGAAAGAGATGCCTGAGGCTAGTCGCGAGGAGCTCGAGTCATTCGTGAAGGAGGTCCTCGGTGAGCGTGTGAATGGAGTGAAGTTCAGCGATCGTCTAGTGAACTCACCTGCTGTGGTCACTTCTGCGATTTCCCCACAAATGAGGAGAATGATGAAGCAAATGATGGCCCAATCCGGCCAGGGTGATCAGAACGATGCCCTACAGGTAATACTACATACCCCGTAGTAGAGAGTATAGTGTATCTCTTCTTAGGCCATCCCTATGACCCTCGAGCTGAACCCAGACCATCCCACCGTGCGCAAGTTGGGCGATCTGGCTGCATCAAAGGCAGCTCGGTCGGAGGACATCGCCAAGGTTGCCGTCACTCAGCTTTTCGATAACGCTTGTATCGCTGCTGGTATGGTTGAGGACCCTCGTACTATCCTGGATCGCCTCCAGAAGATGCTGGACGTTTGTGTGGAGCAAGCTGTGTCTGCCGCGGATCTCACCAGTGCTGGTGGTGACAAGGCAACTCCTGTTGCAGAGCCGGCGAAGGAAGATGAGCCCATTGAGCTGAAGAAGATGGAGTGAATGAAGGCGAATTCGGAATTGTGATCATAACGCATTGTTGATGTCGCATAGTTGTAGAACTGTCGTCGTTTCCGCTGGTCTGGCACTCCCACTCGGGGTCTACCCGTTGGCGTTTCGTAGAGTGCCTGCTATCCACTGTGTTGATTACATACCCTAGTTTCCTCCTGCTTGGAAGTGACTGTTGGGTTCAGTAAAGTACGGCCAAGAGCACATTCAAGAGTGTTTTTGGGTGAGCGTGTGGCAAACGAATAAGGCAGTATGTATCAGTATAATCTCCGTTGTCGCGGCTCATGTTCACGGGGACATATAAAATCGATACTGATTGGGATTAGGCCAGAGTGAATATGATCGCCTCATGCTGTGGTGGGAAACGCTGCAGCTGGGCTCCGTGAAACTCTTCTTTGCCTCCGTCTACGGCAGTGTAGCAGCAGTAGCTCATTTTCTATTCTCAGTATTATTGAAATTGGCGATGTCGAAGAGTGACTAGGTAAAGCTAGCATAATCTGAGCAGATAGCTCTAGCTCGTTGTTGGTGCCTATAAGGAATTTCATTTGTACTATGAGAGTTTTTGCGTTAGTGCAAGTCGAGTTGCAAAGCGTCCCCTAGTTTTGTTATTGATAATGGTATCGCTCACGACCCTGAATTCCCACGCACCAACATTGTTTCTCCTATGCCTCAGCTCCATCGTCCTCTTCAATGTGAGAACAGTGCACATAGGCCTGTCGTATCTCCTGGAGCTCTGGCCGGTCTCTCTGTTCTGCCTCTCACCGTTGTTGGCAGCCCAGAGGCTCAGCAACTCGATATGGCCGCCAGTTGTGACCTTGTCTCTCGCCCTCGGCATCACATTCTGGAACATGGCGCTCGATTTTGGCCTTGGCTTGCTCATGGGCCTGGCTTGGGGCATGTTCTGGTGGTTGGCCGGCCTCTTCGAGAACCTCGCGTTCAAGGGTGATTCAGGTTACTACTCCCTCCGGATCGCTGCGATGTGGGTTTCGCTAGTGTATGCGACGACGCGCTGCTTGGGAACAATGATATCGCTATCGACCCCATTTCACGTGTCACCAGTCTTGATACAGCCCGTCGCTCTCTTCGGCTTTTACAGTCTGGAGTTTGCTATCATATGTAGCAACGCGGCTCTGGCGCAAGCTCTCACGTCTCACAATCGACGACACGTGCTGAATCTGTGGCAACTCGGGATTTTGGGGTGGGCCCTCGTCAGCGTACTACTCTACTATACGTCTATGATCCCTGGGCAGGCAACCGTCACTATGGCGGCAGTTTCCCCAGGCGGTTATTTGCCCAGTCCTTTCTGTGATGATGGTTATATTCTTCACCACGGTGAAAGAGTGCCGTGTACTGCGAGCATTGATGGGCAACTCGCAAGGACTCGGAGGGCCGTAGAAGAATACGGTGCCCAACTTGTTGTCTGGCCTGAAGGTTGGCTGGGACCCTTCAAGAACATGAGCACCGCGACAGACTTCGTTGAGAGAAAGCTTGGCCCGTTCGCCGAAGAACTACAGATTTCCATGACCGTCGGCGCAAGCACAGAAGGGTGGGGTAATCTCGCCTTGACGATAGGCCCTGCAGGGTTGATAGAGAACGTCTATGGAAAGCAGCATCCGGTCCGTATCAACGGTGAGAGGAGCGAGTTCGTGTTCGGTTACCCGACCATGCCGTTGAATCCCTTGCTGGTTGATCAGCATGTCAATGCACTTTCAGCCGACAGCTATGGTCGTCTCGGGTCGCTGATCTGCTATGATATGGACTTTCCGAGTGCAGCTCGGGAGCTTGTCTCTAGAGGCGCTACTCTCATACTGAATCCCTCCCAGGACTGGTCAGCCATACGTGATCACATCGCCACCGCCGTTTTCCGAGCCGTGGAAAACAGAGTGGCCATTGCTAAGGCCGATGTCGGCTGGGATTCGGCAATCATTGATCCCCTCGGGAACAGGGTCGTTGGTTTCGAGAGAGCTGAATGCACCGAGGAGGTCATTGTCGGTACCGTGCCCCTAGGGACAGGCACAACCCTCGCGGTGTACCTTGGGGATTTGGTCGCAGTATCTTGCCTCATGTTTGTCGCGCTCGCCCTAGTACAAGCTGCTGGGCAATGGGTAACTAGCAGGCGTCATGGTGAGTTAGATCATCCACTCTTGTCATCTGTGTGATTTTTGTTTTCATTTAATCTATATTTATTGTGTTTGCCATTACACAGGAGAGTATTGTGATTCCGGTGAGTTATGATATTGTCCGTAGAACAATTCTTGTCAGCCGACCAAACTCGGGTTAATAGAGGTTAACTTGTTAACCTAGGTTAAATACCGATGCGGATGGTCGCGTCGCTCCGCTACCAATTCGCACTGCAGAGATGTAACGGTGAGGCGAGCGGATCCTCCCCGCTTTCCTTATGTCATAACATGGTCATGGGCTGAAGGACCCTCTGTATTTTATCCCAATCCCACCACTGAGTGGTGAGTCAGCACTGGTGACCACTCCCGGGAGCGAGTACCGAAGAGGGTGCAGACACGCACTGTCGGCACACTCATTGAGTGTCACTCAGACTCTGTGTCTCTGAGTGTCTTTCCCTCATCGGTACTTCTAGGGTCGGTTCGTATCGAACCGCCCCACCAGACCCACGCGACCAGGAGTGGGATATTTAACACAACATCGGCAACTATCCGATAGGATACCTGACACGCAAGCTTCGGTTGAGTATAAATTCTATTTCGAGTGCAAATAGAGTTATCGCACCAAACAAACAAAAAAATAACATCACAGAGGTCTTTCTCTTCCACTTTATCACCAGTGAACCCACGGATAGCGGTGGCGTCATCAACCTGATGCACATATCGCCGGAAATTTCCATGCACCACTTACCAACCTGAAGCTTCTCTCCTTGTGGAATTCCAACCGCGCAGCTTTCGATGGGATTCACTCCTTTGCTGGAGTCCCTCAGAAACTGCCGCCCACGCTGAATGTATTCTTTAAGACCCCCCGCAGTCTACTGCGACTAAATGAACGGGGTCGTCATACGGTCAGCCCATATGCCGAGAATGGAATTTATCTTAGTTGTTTTCCATATCGTCGACCCCAGCAACAAGATTCGGGAGAGTCCAAGTACTCGTAAAGTTGAGGTTCCCCGTCGGTGAGAGACGGCATGAGACGGTATCCACGGAGGAATTAAAAAACTATTAAACAGCTTTGGTCAGTAGAGGACTCTCGTGCCTTACGAAGATTCAATGCGTCCTCTAACGCAAATGTCAACACAAATGCCCTTTTCTGGACCTCCGCGCAGTAGTAAATCTAACAACGTATGATGATGTGTTTTTCTATTTCACACAGTGTCAAGCCAGGAGCTGCACTACTCGGATCGTTGTAAGCGACACTATACAGAATATCAAGTTCTTGTTGAAAGTGAGCCGTATAATCGATCATAATGGCGAGCGCTACTTGCAACAACGCATAAGCAAATCCTGTCTAGCCGCATTGAACCCGAGTTGATTTTGGCGTCAGTGCAGTCGAATACACATCACGCAGTAATGGCTATGGACCCGTCCACTCCCGAGAACGAGGGCTCTCTCGACAGTAATGCAGAAATCTCACCTATAAAGCGGATTAGGGCGATGATGGACACGTGGATTCGGTAGCACTCAGGGGAGGGTCTCAGCTGATTGGGCTGACTGTCTATATAGGGACCGTGACGTTGTGGAAGCTCAGCTCGAGGACACGAGTCTTACGGATAGGAGTGTCGCGGCAGTCGTACGAATTCTGGTAGGAATTCGTGTCGAAAATACGTGTGGACCTAGATGCGATATTGTCAGAGCCAGTGCCCTTCATTGGAGCTCCTGGATGTGTCCTATAACGACGTCTCACTCACTAGCTGTAGTGAGATGTGCTTACTACTGTGTAGGATGAAAGCACTGAAGACCGTCTCTATGGTCGGCTGCAACTTCCCTTTGAGGTCGATAGGGTAGGGCAAATGCTATTCTCAACGGTTTCAATGCACTGACCTGAGGTACCTTATGACCGCTATTATGGAGCGCGAGTCTCGAGGCCTGCCGGCCCTCGAGAGTGTATCTCTCACGAGAACAAGTGGCATCATATCCGCAGCATTAGATGCGAAAAAGCCGGGAAAACCGAACCCATTGGTCGGTCGTGAGTGAAGCCGTATTGATGAGAGTCGTCACCCCTACAGGTCCTCAATCACCGCGAGCGAGTCCTACGAGATACCGGCATACAGCCAACGATCGTTGCAGCGACTGTGATGCATCGGGCCAGTGTTGAGCTGTGGAGGTTTCTGGTGGATACAGGCCACCCACAGGTAGTGCTTAGAAACTCCCTTGTCGAACGAGACGTCCTTACTGTTTGTAACGTTGACAGGTGTTACGGTTGATAGAAGGACGTGAAGGAATGCGATTGTATCGACCGGAGAATGAGGACCTGTGCCTCGCTGATGCTCTCTCTGCGGAGGCCCAGCCTCAATGGGAAAAACTCGAGGGGAAGACACTAGACCGAATGACTAAGGCGTTGCAAAAGGTCGCTGATTTGCTCATCAAGGTCATTTTCGGAAGTAGTTGTTGCTGATATTAGATTATATTGTTCGATTCGTCTGGGATACCTGGCCACCCGGTCACAGAGGGTGAGGCCTTTACTGCGGCAATGCTCATCTTACCGGCGACTAGGGAAGAGTGAGCTTCTTGGGGCTGTTTTCTATGGACAGGTTTTGCCGCCCTCAGGATCATCGATAACTCTACGGATAACTCTTCGGAGGATTTTGCCAAAGCGATGGTAATATGAGAGTAGTGGTACACTCGTAAATTTGAGTTCAGGTTGATGCAGTAGTTGAGGAGAGTTTGTTGAAACTTGAGGGAACGGAAAAATCGACAGCGAAGATCTCCCTGGGCCCAGTGTAAGGTCTCGCTGACATGATGTGTCTAGCCTTGATGCCCCGAATCAGGCCGGCCACCGGTGCTGCTCTGAAGGCTCAGAAGGCGGCACTTGCAAAACGAGAATTGTCGAAGTGCCAGACGTTTAATATTAAGCAGATTATCACGAGGAATGGTACCGTCTTGATGAACGTGTTGGAGCGTATGTTGGAGACTACCAGCATTAACGCTAGGGATATCGAGACCGGCTATACCCTCCTCGAGTGAGTGCCTCGTATTTGCATTTGTTGTAGAAAGCGTGGTAAACAGTATTTGTGATGGTACGTCGTGTTTCCATTGTCAAACTCAAAATTCTATATTGAGAAAAAATTGACAGATATCCATTATAGTGGGAGTACCTCCAGGGTAGCGCTGATTCATCGGCTCAGCCGATTCGGCTGGACGTAGGTGTTCAGTGAGTAAGTGAGCTAGTGATAAGAAGAGCAGTGCTAGTAGTCATCCAGGAGCGTAGTGATGTTTCCACCAACCATAGTAATGATAAATTGTAATTGATATCGATCTATTTCCTGACTGATTCATTGTCCGCATATGTGGACTCGGTGGGGATGCGTACTTCGCCGCAGGTATGCCTGTCGGACCCACAACATGGGCTTGGCTAAGTTGTGCTATAGGAGGGGCGCCCCTTTGGAGGGCAGAACGGAGAGTGGTGATACTCCAATCAATATAGCAACCAAACAGAGAGACTATATGATGATGGAATTCCTGTATACTGCCAGGCTTATGTAAAGAAAATGCTATTGGCGGGTCTGTAGGTATACATATGGTGTTCGTATTAATTCTAAGGACGCACTGGGTAAGGCCGCCCTACATGTAGCAGCATCTAGTAACGACGTGGACGCTATTTGCCGGCTTATTGAGTGGGGAGCTGATGTGAATCTTCGGGATAAGTAGGAGCCGATTCAGACACATTTGAGTGTACACTGTTCTGTTAGTCGCCAACGGACCCCTCTCCATTATGCAGCAGCAGGTGGACATATCAAAGGGACCATGCTGTTACTTGAGCTGGGGGCAGACCTCAACGCTGAGGACTACAAGGAGTATACGGCAGTGGCCCACGCTGAGGCTAATGATCACTTCCTGCTAATGGACAGGTGAGATCGTCATGATTTATTTGGTCTATTGGGCTTGTCAGACTGGCCTCTTTGGGTGGTCGGGGCCATAGACTCCATGAAATCCGCGGACAAGTACCGGCGCCTCCAAAGAGGAAGTCTACGAGGGAGCAACTGATGGAGAATGAGGCCATGGGAATCGTCACGGTGAGGGAATATTCTTTTGTTTCTAGAAGTAAAGGACTTGTGATAGAATCCAAAGCGGAAGAATAGTATCATATCGCCACTGTATGACCCTGCGGTGAAGAAGGAGATCAACAAGTATGCAGCCTTACAGGCCAAGGACGACTTAGAGGCCAAACAGTTGGCTAAGCTCGCCGCTAAGAAATTGGTGGGGACTTGGGGGCACTGATGGATTGTGTTCTACGCATGCAAGCATTTGCTGTTCATTTATGTATAGCAAGGTGTCGTGAGACTATGGTCTTGAGTTCTATCATGTTAGTGGATTCGTGAAGGGACTGTGGGTCAATCGAACCTGTTGAGAGAGAGTACCGGCTCGATGCTTTGAAGGAGATCTTCGGAGTGGGCTGGGCAGCTCTCTTGTTTGGAACGAATCATTAACGTGGATATTCAACAACATGAACTGATCGTGATCAAGGTTGCCGTCTCCCGTTGTGGGACACGGCCAGGACTCAACCGATGTACTGTTCTCTGGAGGAGCGTCCAAAAGCCCCGCTATAGTGAGACCGATTATTCACTCCGAGGTATATCATCATTGCAATGAGTCATGTGACGTGCTCACCAGTTGACAGTTCAATCAGAAACTGATGATTCCTGTCCATTATCAACGAACACAAAATATTTCTCCATCAAGAAAAATAATGTTGCCAGATCGTAAGCTGTAAATGCTGGGAATGATCCTGTCACTGAACCAGTTTACTATGATAGGAATGCAACAGATTCTTATCGGTATCAAATCATCTACGCGTCAAATTCTCCCAACAGCAACAATCTTGTCTGCAGTAACTTCGAGGCCGAATGGTGAGAAGGCTAGCCTTGCCAGTTTGCAGAACTGAATTCCGAATGGAATACCAATTATAGTGATAAAGCAAACTACTGCCGAAAGTATATTGAAAATGGCAATAATTAAACCGGGGATGAACCACAGGCAGTTACCAAGGCAGTTGCATGAACAACAGGCAGAATCACCTTTATCTTCAACCTGACAAAACGGACAAGGTGATTTGCCAAATAACATGGCAGAACCCATCAAGTGCTTACTCGGTAGCCGAATGGTATGAACGATAGCTTCGCCAGTTTGAAGCACTGCAGACCGCAAGGAATGCCGATTATAGTGATGCAGAATACACAACCGAAGACTAACCACAATACAGCAGAAGCCCAGCCACCGACCAGTATCCATAGAATATTGCACGTCCAATCACCACAGCCTCGACGATCTTCGACTCTGAAGACTTCAGCCATGGTGCGGCGATAACAACTGATTAACGTTGAGTAGATCTATCCTCACATCCACCAGGCCTCCTGAGCTTCGTTCAGTAAGCGAATGCTCCTGATTGAAGAGCATTCGCTCGCTGAACGAAACTTGATTCGTTCTCGAACTTGTCTCAACCTCATGTTCGGGTCCACGAGCTTGCAGTGTTGAATGGGAAAGGGAATTCCAATGATACATGTGAACAATATCACGCCGCAGATGATCTCGAGGATAGCAATTATAATGCCGGGAATCCACCACAGACAGTTGCATATACTATCATAATGATATAGCATAATTTACCGCCTTTGTCGATCGTCTAACGATCATAGCAGTCCGCTACCGTGACATACAGGTCATGTCAGACATGGCGGCTCGGGCGAGCGTGAGTCCCTAGGATAAGATTCAGACTCCGGAAGTTTCACTCAGGATTCGAAAGGTAGGAATGCAAACACACCTCTTTTTTCAGTTGAAAGCTTAGCGAGGCGCAGTGACATTGAAGTGAACATTGTAACGAGAGTGTACAAGACCAGAATCCACCGCGCAGAGCGGGCAAGCAAGCACGCACACACACATACATGTGTACGTGTACGACCGTCTCATAGAAATTAATCTAACAATCACCTGGTTGCACGGAGATCAAAAGTGCACCACTGACCCCGCATGTTTCAACCACATTCATACGACCGTAAGAGGATGTGCGCCGGGATCACATCGGCCACTACTGAATGAGAGAAAGACATCAGTGTTAAAGTCTACCGTAATGAAGACCAAACGGAGAACTTGCATAAAATTGACGTGAAAAGTCCTTAATGGGACCTCATCAGCTAACTTCACTACACAGAACGGATAATTCGCTCGGGAATATGCTAGATACGACGAGTTCTGATTGCAATTGTTCGAGTTGTGCCGTTTCTGATCAAGAACTGGATGATTCTGCATCAACTTGGAAGAACTCAAGATTGTGCTGCATGAAACCCTGATATCGAAGCTAATAGCGTTTGATACAAAATGATTATATTAAAATTCGATTCTGCGGAAGAATTCACCGGATTCTTGCCAATTCCAAGTAAACTAGACGTTGATCACCTCCACAGCGACAACCTTGTCTGCAGTAACCTCGAGGCCAAACGGTGAGAAAGCCAGCCTAGCCAGCTTGCAGTACTGAAACCCGAATGGAATGCCAATTATAGAGATAAAGCAAAGCACTGCCGAGAATATATTGAAAATAGCGATAATTAAACCAGGAATGAACCACAGACAGTTTCCGAGACAGTTGCATGCGCAACAGGCAGAATTGCCTTTCTCTTCAACCTGATCAAACAAACGGGTTTACGTGAGAAGGAGACGATAACCGTTCAGTGCTCACCCGATAGCCAAACGGTATGAACGACAACTTAGCCATTTTGAAGCACTGCAGGCCACATGGAATACCAATGATAGTGATGCAGAATACACAGCCAAAGAAGAGCCACCAGAGGGCCGCGACCCAGCCACCGACCAGTATCCATAAGATATTGCACGTCCAATGACCACAGCCTCGACGATCTTCGACTTTGAAAACTTCAGCCATGTGACTGCGAGAAGGACAAAATGAAGCTGAATGCAGCTGGATGTTCCCGACTCCCAATAAGGGTACTATCCTACTGCTGCTAGTTACCGAGAAACAGTTAAAAGAAAAGGTTGAACCACCCATGAACACAGATCGGTAGAATAATACCACAAACAGATGTCACTGATATTACAGCAAGAATGATCTCAAAGATAGCAAATACAATGCTGGGAGACTCTGGCATATAGTTGCAGAACTAGCCACTATCACGTAAAAAGACACCTCGTCTTTCAATAACCTGACCGTCTCTAAACTCTAGGTCACAGAGCAAATACACGAGAGTCATGCGGGACAGAGCGGATGTGTAAACTATGCTAGAAAGCTCAGCTAGATTTCAAGGAATGCCAAAATTGTATTCCAGAACTCAGTACTGATGCACCCCATCAGAGAAAGTGCATTACGGTAATGCACCACCCCATCAAGAATGCTAGCACTGTGTGACGCAGGTTGCGTTAAGGACGATTACAGCATACATGTAGGGGCCTTCCACTGGTGCGGAGAAGAACATCACGACACTCGTTGAGACCGACTCCTTCCACTTAGCACCGGACCGTATATTTCTACAACGACTATATTTCTACCACAAGCATCATCTCCGAGATTCGAAAAGTCCATAACGCTAAGATTTGACCTCCCTGATACCGAGGCTAGCGCTCTTAACGGCGACCTAATCAGTACTATTGATTAGGATTCCCCCGAAGCCGATTGCGTTACGCATCTCTTGCTTCGCTTTTAAAAGTAAGTTTTTCACACAAATTCGCCATAGCTATACATCGGTTCACACATATTGTTATTTGCCCAAGAGCCCCGCTTCCGTCCCCATAATTCTGACGCAAACTAGCCCGATCAGGTTTCATGCACTTGAGCGGAAGATGTTCATTCGTCTGAGACGAATCGTCTCCGTAACGCCACAGTATGAGCATTTCTCATCATGAATACCTGCACAATAGCCGGGCCTGTATTCGTTTTCTTCAGCGGCCTTGATGTCTTTTCCCGCGTTGAGGGTTACTTGGAAAACCCAAGAGTTATCCGCTGATCAGCACGCGTTCGAACCTCGAAGCCAGGAAAAGAGTTCCTTTCCCAGCTAGATCAAGTTGCATGGGATATCCTCCCTCCTTAGCATAGGTATGGGCCATACAATGTGGCCCACACGAAGCAGTGCACATCAGTGATGGGCACAGGCCTTCTCGTAGTAGAGCTTAGGAGTATTGCCAACATGCAATGATCAAAGATTGATCATCAACGCGTTTATCTACAACAACCCCGAGCTACGACTCTACGTCTCGTGTATCCCGCGGAACGGTTAAGTCCCGAGGTGAGGTGTACAGAGCGTTGGAGATCATCGTAGTTTCGTGGGGCTGTAGTACTTGGATAAAAAGTGATCCATGACCCTATTGGGAGCTGTTCACCGACGAGCCGCGGCAGCCTCCCCCCCATTGAAATATGCGAGCCGACCAACGACTAGTCAATGCAGACAATTTAGGTTGATGACGAATGTATGTGAACCTTCTCCTCTCAATACGAAATCCATCATACAACAGACATTCTTACTTGCTTAACTACAACACCTTCCTCAGATAAAATTAACGAAAAGGTAAGCTACGTTACTGATGTTGAATGAAATATTTTCGTGTTGATAGTTTTCCTAGTCCCGGGAAAACATCATTCCAGCGAAATCAAGATTCAAGAAAATAAACTCTTCAGAAAGTACATACTGTAAGATGGGCTGAGTTGTGTGTATCACAAGAGCAATGAAACGATGAAAGTGCGGATCTGCAGAGGCTGAAGCTCCACGTTTCCCCAATCAACTGCGAGGCCGCTGTGACCTCCTCCATCATAAACGGGGCTTTGACTTTGAACCCCGTGCGCGGACCATTTCAATCGTTCCTCCTCAGCGGTCTCGATGTCTCTGCCCGCGTTGAGGGTTACCTGAGGAGCCAAGGCGTTCAGATCCGCTGATCAGCACGCGTTCGAACCTCGAAGCCGGGACCTAGCTCAAAGTCTTTCAAGAGAGTTCCTTTCCCAGCTAGATCAAGTTGGACGGGGGCACCTCCCTCCTCCTGAGCATAAGTATGGGCCACGCGAAGCAATGCACATCGGCGATCGGCACAGGCCTTCTCATAGTAGAGCTTAGGAGTATTGTTGACATGCAACACCTCCAGCGTTAGAATTTGGATCTCTTGGGGAAAATGCTTGGAAGCTTTTAGCCCCGCAAGAGAGGACCAGTTATCGGCTTTAGGCGGGTTCTTGGGATCATCATGAGCGAAGACAGGCAGAAGAGGCAGACGGACCTGACGTCAGTCCATGCGGCTGTAGATGGGCTGAAGCGGCCACCTGGTGAGCCATCTCTCGATAGTTGTCGTGGGACTCTTCTTCGGTCGTCGACGTTCTCATGGGCTCTAGCAGGAGGCGCGTCTCACCCGTTACCAATTTAGGCAGGCACAATGACTCTACACAGTCTACCTCATCCAAAGGCTCTCCTAAAATAACTCGTCCTAAGCTCGCCATCCCACTCTCTCACCAACGCCTCGGCCATCGTCAACTAGCGTTCTCCTATGGATCATTATCTCGAGTTGGCCTGGTAGCAGTGAGGCTCCACCATGAGCTCGATCGGGCACAAGAGTGAGCTAGGGACACTACTATGAGCACGTACTCGATGCTGGGTGCCTACCTGCCGAGCGTTACTCCCTTCACCGACCTGATCGGAAATCCTCAGGCCTGAGTTAATCGGGTAATAGTTCATGGCCACGGGATCGGTAACATTCAGCTGCCAATCCTTGCGGTAGTTGACCCTGAGAATTAATATAACTCCTCCAAGCACGTCAAGTACCTCACCTGCGATGTACCCAATCCCTACCGTTGCTGTCCGTGACGAAGTCTCCATCATGATTATTGATGTCCGTGTCCAGTAGCTACGTGGGAGCAACCTGGTCTACACCACAGCCCTCTGTACTTACAAGGACGGCCTCCTTCCCAACACCGTCGCCAACGTCGATCGCCACATCCCACGATATCACCACAGCAGACTCCTTCGGCGAGATGCTCAAAGATAAGCTCCCGATGAGAGCTGGCGAATCTCCCTCATCCTCTTTCTCTAATGATTGTTGAGCAATATTCACCCGCAGTGTATTCCCATCATCAGCTTGGCCCATGAGCATCTAAAAGTCGTCCAAACTCGTTGCCTTAGCAAGGATATGATCACAGCAATTTCCCCCTCATGGGCCCCTCTCCCTTTCGCTAACTCGTCCCTACGCATTCTACTAGCACCTTGCTTACTGTAGGACTGAAGGCCACCTCCGGTCGGCAGGATCGAATCGATCTAACATATGGTGCCTCCGGACAATCGGGTCGGAATATGTAGGCCCCCGAGGCTTGGCCTTGACGTCCGTAAATGTCACCGCCATAACCCACAGAGCTTTCATAGTATGCAAGGGTGACGTTAAACTTTACCTGGGGGGGGTTGAAGATACGAAACTGCCCGGAACCCACCTCTAAACCAGCCTTCAAGTTCTTCAAAGTGAAGCGGTACGGTCCCCCACTGCCCCCATCTCCTTGATAAAATAGCTTATAGTTTTCGTTGCCAACAGTTGTTCTGGACGGGGCAGAGAACCGGCCACTAGGCTGTTGCTCTTGTTGTGGGCAGGTTGCTGTGTGCCCGTTGGCTCCGGAAGTGATCCTGTTGAAAGTAGCTCATCTACAGAATTTTCAGTTCGATTGAAATTCCAAGCCTAATTATTAAGAAAATACCAATTGCTCCAATAACGTATACAAATTGCTGATAAATCGCCCAAGAGTTCATCGAGTTACCCTCCTCATTAACAGAGGAATACGAATCACATTCATCAGTTGTAGGGGACGACCTCGAGACTGACAGTAGCAACGAGCTATTTTCGAGGGGGGCCTCTCGGTACATCACATTAAATTTGAATCACTATTGGGTAATATTTCGATACTCTGGCTGAATTGTTAAAGTGATGGAAAGTTCCATTTTCAATTAGAGCTGGGAATGCTGTAGTAGCATTGGTTGGGCGCCTTCTACCGGTAGATTGCCGACCCCATTGGAGGGACATCCTCTGCTGTGAAATATAGTGTAGGGGTAGGGGTGCCACGATGGTGGTCGTTATCAGTCACCCAGCTCTGGTCATGGTGAGAGGAATGAGTCGTCGATATCATAGAGGAGCTCCTACCTTTACACTCTGCCTGCTTGCCGCCTTCTCAACAGCGACTGCCACCCCTTGGCAGTGGCGCTTCAATGACCCCATGATGCTTCTCTGAACCGAATGACGCTCGATACTATCATCAGCCTCGGGGGACTCCGCTTTTTGCTTCGGTGACGCAATGGGCACCGATACG
>NW_003206506.1:38001-64681 GCF_000006405.1 Perkinsus marinus ATCC 50983
AGTACCTCACCTGCGATGTACCCAATCCCTACCGTTGCTGTCCGTGACGAAGTCTCCATCATGATTATTGATGTCCGTGTCCAGTAGCTACGTGGGAGCAACCTGGTCTACACCACAGCCCTCTGTACTTACAAGGACGGCCTCCTTCCCAAAACCGTCGCCAACGTCGATCGCCACATCCCACGATATCACCACAGCAGACTCCTTCGGCGGGATGCTCAAAGATAAGCTCCCGATCAGAGCTGGCGAATCTCCCTCATCCTCTTCCTCTAATGATTGTTGAGCAATATTCAACCGCAGTGTATTCCCATCATCAGCTTGGCCCCTGAGCATCTGAAAGTTATCCAAACTCGTTGTCTTAGCAAGGATATGCTCACAGCAATACCCCCTCATGGGCCTCGCCCCCATCCGCTAACGACACCTTCAAGATTAACAATTGAAAGAACAAATTAGATGAATGAAACTTGATTCTCGACGAGTGAAAGGAGTTTCTCACGAAATGAAAGTTCAAATTCGAAATAAAAGTTCAATTTTCGTAAACCAGTCGAAAATGAAAGTTCAAATTCGTAAATGAAATGCTCTACGGGCTGCACCGTAATGCCGAACAGTACAGTGCAATTCACAAACTTGCAACGGAGGATTTTCAGAGATTCAAACCGGGAGATTGTTCGGGTTCGATTCCCCGACGGAGAATGTCCATTACCCTTCTGATGATATCGGAAGGATAATGGGGTCGGCACATGTTCGGTTCGGTTTTCGAACCGCCGAACCGGACTAGCCGAAGCGAACTTTGATGGACCGAATACCGAACCGGACCAAACTTCTACGAAAAGTTCGGGTTTCGGCGGGTTACATCGGTCCCGGACCGACGGGCCGACGGACCGACGGGACCCAACACTCCGGAGAGCCACTCGTGAAGTGCACTCTGTGCAATAACTGTTCACATTTGATAAGTACCTCGAGCAGTCTTCGCACATTGTGCGAGTTGTCAACCCGTGGAGTGTGAATAGCGCATATCGAGATGTGGTGAAAGTGAGCTTTCATTGGTCGAAATTGGTCTTGTGTTCGACGAATTTGAACTTGCGTTTCCGAATTCATAAATTTTATTCACGAATTTGAAATTTCACTTTCGACCGGTCTACGAAAATCGAGCTTTCATTTCGAATTTGAACTTTCACTTCGTGAAAAACACCTTTCACTCGTCGAAAATCAAATTTCATCTATCCAAATGGTCCTTTCACTTGCTGAATTTGAGATTGAAAAGGTGTAGTCCCCACGCATTCTATTAGCAGCTTGCTTACTGTAGGAGTGATGGCCACCTCCGGTCGGCAGGATCGAATCGATCTAACATATGGTGCCTCCGGACAATCGGGTCGGAATATGTAGGCCCCCGAGGCTTGGCCTTGACGTCCGTAAATGTCACTCCCATAACCCACAGAGCTTTCATAGTATGCAAGGGTGACGTTAAACTTGACCTGGGGGAGGTTGGAGATACGAAACTGCCCGGAACCCACCTCTAAACCAGCCTTTAAGTTCTTCAAAGTGAAGCGGTACGGTCCCCCACTGCCCCCATCTCCTTCATAAAATAGCTTGTAGTTTTCGTTGCCAACACTTGTTCTGGACGGGCCAGAGGACCGGCCACTAAGCTGTTGCTCTTGTTGTGGGCAGGTTGCTGTTTGCCCGTTGGCTCCGGAAGTGATCCTGTTGAAAGTAGCTCATCTACAGAATTTTCAGTTCGATTGAAGTTTCAAGCCTAATTTTCAAGAGAATACCCATTGCTCCAATAACGTATGCAAATTGCTGATAAATTGCCCAAGAGTTCATCGAGTTACCCTCCTCATCAACAGAGGAATACGAATCACATTCATCAGTTGTAGGGGACGACCTTGAGACTGACAGTAGCAATGAGCTATTGTCGAGGGGGTCCTCTCGGTACATCACATTAAATTTGAATCACTATTGGATTAATCACTTTGGGTGATATTTCGATACTCTGGGTGAATTGTTAAAGCGATGGAAAGTTCCATTTTCAATTTGAGCTGGAAATGCTGTAGTAGTATTGGTTGGGCGCCTTGTACCGGTAGATTGCCGACCCCATTGGAGGGACATCCTCTGCTGTGAAGTATAGTGTAGGGGCAGGGGTGCCACGATGGTGGTCGTTATCAGTCACCCAGCTCTGGTCATGGTGAGAGGAATGAGTCGTTGATAACATAGAGGAGCTCCTACCTTTACACTCTGCCTGCTTGCCGCCTTCTCAACAGCGACTGCCACCCCTTGGCAGTGGCGCTTCAATGACCCCATAAGGCTTCTCTGAACCGAATGACGCTCGATACTATCATCAGCCTCGGGAGACTCCGCTTCTTGCTTCGGTGACGCAATGGGCACCGATACGACGGAGGTGATGGGGTGACTAAGGGGATTGTAGACCGCTATCAAAACCGAGAAGGGTCTTGTCGAAAGTTCTTCGGTCCAGGAACATATACTCTCATTGAGGAGAGGGCAGTAGCCACCACCATTGGTAAGACCAAACCTCGACATGGTCTCGGGGATGACAATGGATTCCATAACCTAGCAGGAGATGATGGTGCCCGACTGTGCAGGTGCCTTTTACCCCTTCTGTTGCCTCGTGCAGTTTCTTACAGTAGTCATCATCAACATGCTGCTTCTCGGTGCCAGTAATAGCATCATGATGCTGAGCTATACCAACAGCGTCGGTCATCCTCTCTAACACAACCGTGGTGGAGAAGTTCCTTCAGTCTCCTTCAACACACCAAGACTCCGGAGTTGATCCTGTTGAGCTCTGTGGACGGCTGTGGCCACCAACTGCCTCGCGGCAGTATAAGTCCTACCCGCGCCTCGGACCATACCCTTAAAGTTGGGCCGAGATGTAAAGTATCTGGCCCTATTGTGATACCAGTCAGCGCCACGCATCCGTACCCGGTCCAATAAGCGTGACCGCCGTCGACGGCTTCTACGGTGCGCTTGGCCACATCCAGAACTTTCACGTACCCATCTCCGTAAGGGAAAAAGTCCTCATCGCTGTCTTTAATAGGGAGGCCGACACCACCATCATATTGCGCATGGCGGGACTTGATGTAGATCCTGTGAGGGATGACTTCAGCTGAGGTAAAAGGAATTGCGGCCTACCTCGGATTACTGTAGAAGACGTTGAGAATGTGACTGCTATCTCTCGGGTTGCTCAGCTGCTGGTCGGCCACTAACTTCGAATAGTGAATGAGCTTGTCCATGTTTTGAAACCAAGTCTTCGCCTGTTGGTAGTTGAAATCCATACCCTGACGGAGGGTTCATACACTACACAATGAGGCACCTCTGAGGTATACATATCAGACAAGATAGCGAACATGACTCCGTGGGAAATAGCCCTCATCCCCGGGGGACAGCGTAAAGAGGAAGCCGCTGCACATGTTAGGTTCCACTCGGAACCTCGCCTCGAAAGTGCGACCGTCTCCTTTAGGTGAGTCACATCAGAATCCGTTCGCCCTCACCATCGTTAGGATGATATTCTGGCTTTTCCCACTCTCTCCGTTCACTGGGTTGTAAGACTTAGCCTGGTCAAAGCATATCTGTGAGGGCCCACAGTCTGAGACTGAGCCTTCCTGCCAGAGGAGGCCTCACATCGCGCAGGGAGTCCAACTTATGCGTGACGTTGACGTCCTCAAGCATGGGGTCATCCTGTACAGGTGGATCATAACCGAGCACATCGAAATTGAATCCTGTGGGAGGAGAGTACCTTGAGACTAGTTACCGTAAATGGTGAAGCCTGCTAACCTTACATGTGCATGAGCCCCATGAAAATCCCATCGAAGTTGTCAACGGTATGTGAACTATTCCCTTTCCTCGTGCGATATACCTGTAGACTTTTACACCGTCCATTTTGAATGGGAACGGGATCACCATCTCAAGAGCTCCAGTAGCCTCTCTTATCGCCATGTCTTGAGCATCAGCTCGGCCAACAAGCCAACCATCGAAGCACATCTAGAAACAGTCTGGTGTCAGCACTCGCTACTACTACTACTACTACTACTACTACTACTACTACTACTACTACTACGGCACCTTTACCTCCCTAAAGGCTTTATTCTGGAAACTGGAGTGACCAAAGGGATCTATTTGCCATCCCACTCGAGGAGAGGCATCCGTGGAGAACTCTGTAGCGATCTTCAGTGCGCCTGAAGGTGGTCTTTAGCAAGCACGAGGCCAGCGTCGCTACCTGCAGTGTGTTGGTCGATGATATCAGTGTACAGAGTTGCGGCCTCATCGTTCATGACCCAACCAGCATTGATGAACTCGAGTCGGCCTTCAGCCACCAGTTGCCTCACGATTCTCTTTGTGGCTTGGGACTGTCGTCTCCACCATCGGACGAAGAACGCCTAGTGAGGCGGTGAGAGCTTCTAATGCAATAGATCCTCACTATCTCGACGTAGATGAATTTTCTGTTTTTGTCCAGTTGTAGCTCGGCGATAACCGAATCTAGTATGAGCCCGACGTTAGCGTTCTGGATGGCGTTTCGGCTGCCTGAAACGGGGCAAATGTCCCCTAGCAGCTATAGGAGGGTCTACCAGCAAAGTACTGGTCTACAGTCTTCAACCATCCAAGGTCGTTATGGGTGTGGGGAACCAAGTGTACCTTGGCAGCAAACTAGGAATCACCGAAGGCTCTATTTCAATCAGTGGCTACATTGATAACGCGGGGGTCATCAATGATCGGACCACCACTGGTGTTGTATGGCCCTCCGGGCGAGAGTGGTATTTCCATAAGGTTACCGTCCACCCTCAGCATCGTGGTCTTAGCCTCTCTGCTGGTATCATCGACGGCTGTGGCGATCGCTGTCAAGAGTAGGATGAAGTGAAGTACGATCGCCATACGTTGAGAGGGGTTACTCAACAACAGAGGAAACGTGAACCACGTCTTAACTCCAGAAAGTAGCCATGGTAGAGGAGCGCTGTGCAAGAATGTACGGCCAAAGTCCATATACGCAGGAACAATGCATCGATATCCACATCATTGTATAACGAAACGGCGAGCAAGCCTTAACCTCCGTGTCTTGCACGCATCCTCTCATATGCTCCGTATCTGCTTAGAGCTCCTTGTGCTGATGATACAAACGAGAGCATCGCCAGACCTGATTACCTAAGACCCCCCATCGCAAAATATCCTCCAACGCCGTACAAGCCTGAGATGAAGGCCACGGAGAATCTCCATCTGAATCTTCACAACGCTACACGTGGGTTTACTGAAGAGTACCATTTACGTACGGAGGGTCACGGGAGATGATATTTGCGTTTCTGGCGAGCACATCCTGGCTTTGTGTTATGTGTTCACGTGTGTCGTGTATGGGTTCACGTGTGTTTCGTGTTGGTTATGTGTGCTAGATTGTTATGTTTTACGGCTCAGCATTCGATTATGTTGTGTTGGGAACCATCGCACCATTTCTCAGTTATACGGGCCTGGTCAACCGAGATATACATCATTCCTAGCTCAATCTAGTGTGATGGTAAAATACTTTGCTTCTACCCTGATCACCCAGGTTCGATACAGACTTCCGTCCTGTAAAAAATCATATTCGAATGATGGCTAACTCAGTTGCCCCTCTCTCACAGTCTCCTGTGTACAGGCGGCTTCACTGTTATGAAACCTCATGAAAAGGATAATAATACGAGTAAATTAAACTGGAGCTGTTTCCAGCGAAGCACTAGACGACGAACTGCTTGAGCACAAAGTGTGTGCACGCGTGTTGCACGAAGTATAATTAACTGTTCATCGCCCGGGACAATTGATATAATCACTGCCCAGGAGCGAACTACAGTGCCCGCTTTTCCAAGTCCAACTGGAAAGGAAGTATCCCTTTTCAGAGTTGGAGAAGAAAGTGCGTTAGTGACGCAGGGGATATTTGCGCGACCTCCATGCCCCGGAGGATGGAAGCCGAATGGAATGCCAATTGTAGAGCTAAGACAAGTATATTGAAAAAGACATTGATCAAACCGATCTTCGACCCTGTACGTTTCGATCATTTGACAACGACGAGAACTAAGTAAGGCTAAATAAAGGGATTCCAACAACAACAACAACGACTCCTTGCCTACTGTAGGATACTCAGGTGTCACCCGATTCGGAGATTGGACCACACTTGAACACGAGACACTGTAATGAGAACTGTTATTCTTTGACAACTACTGGGCCCTGGTAAGTGTAATTGTATGAAATACGACGAGCAAAGCCTGATCTCAGATCCAGACTCATACATCTGACTGACTCCCGCAGACTGATCTCGAGACAAAGGATGCATACCGAGCTTCGCGAGCTTGCAGTGTTGATGCCGATGTATTCCATGATGATATAATGTATAACAGCACAGATAATCTCGAAATAGCAATATAATGCCCGGATCCACCACAGACAGTGCACAACCAGTCGATGCACAGCATAGGATACTCCTTATCGATAACTGAAACAACAACACTCCGTCGTGAACCCATGAGAGTAAAAGCAGTGACACTGTAGTCATGCGGGACACTCGACAGAAGGAAAGACTCACTTTATATCCGAATGGTAGAAGCGCAAGCTTGCCCATCTTGTAGCATTGAACTCCAAAGGGAATACCAACAATGGTGATGCACAGCACCAGTGCCAGCAGAAACCAGAGCAGAGCAGGTAGGAAGGACCCACTCACAATCCAGAGGAGGTTGCATACCCAGGCCGCGCACCCACGTTTTCGTTCAACATGGAAGGTCTCTACTTCAGTATCAGGAGAGCTCATTTAGGGATGAAGAGTTATAACTCATGAAGCGGGGAATATGCTCAAGCGAGTTCCTCCGAATCCTCGGCCCTGGGAGTTGCGCCGTACCGAAATCGGCGAATCTTATGACAACACTCAGAGAACTAACATTAGCCGATTTCCACTACGACTAAGCTATAGATCCACCATCAACGAGGCATGAGAAATCCTCACTCATGAGTCACCACCCGAACGACCCCTTTAAACACTGCACTTGATTTACTCACAACGACTGCAGCTTGGTGCTGCTGACAAGTTCAGTGGTATGAAAATGATCTTGATATGTTGTCATCAGGCAGGAGATGACTAAAATCGAGGTAGCCGAAAAAGTACAAAATTTCTTCGTAGCAGAATGCTATTAAACTTCAGTCACCTCGACTGAGTTTCTCAACGCCACTTCGTGACCAAACGGACTGAATGCCAACTTGGCCAGCTTGCAGCATTGTACACCAAACGGAATTCCGATAATGGAGATGAAGAAAATGAGGGAAGCAATAATGTAAAAGACAGCAATGATCAGACCCGGGATAAACCAGAGACAATTACACAAACAACTGCAGCAACATGAGGCATCTTCTTTGTCGCGAACCTGAGTAAAACTGACGTTACCGAATAGCGATGAGAGCATGGTTCCTACTTCATAACCGAAAGGCAGGAAAGATAGCTTTGTCATCTTCCAGCACTGCTTTCCACAAGGTATACCCACTATAGTAATGCAAAGTACACCAGCGAGAACCAACCATATAAGAGCTGTGTACCAGCCAGCGAGTAAGATCCAGAAGAAGTTGCCTAGACCTGCACAACAGCCTCTGCCCTCTTCCTGACTGATAATTATTTCGGTCATAATCGGAGTGTAAAAGCCAACCTTTAAGCTTGGACTACAACACGGTCATCAACACATCGTCTTCTTGTGTGTGATGATTCGCGTGAGCATCAGCATAGACAACAACGACACAAAACAACACAGTTCTTTGACCCGCCGCGGTCATTTGGCGTAACCGTGTTTCCTCATCCCACAAGACCTGTCCCCAAACAGGACTAGCCGTCTAGCTTCTGAGTATAGGGCTGCTTCACATAGAAGAAAGATCAATGAAGCGAATGCAAGACCTACAAGGGTAGATCTTGGCACAAAAAAATCACACATCACATCATGAACTCGTCGGCCGGGCTGAACAAACCCTAGCTTTTAACCGAAGGGTACGACTTGAGACTATCCAAAAACGACGACAGAATACTACAACCGTATTATCGCTCAGAAGAGATGCCTGACTCAAGTTACGAGTGTCAACCCCCTGAATGCACAACACGCATAGTTGAAAGATAACATAGATGCTTGACACATTATTGAAAACGTCACCGCCAAGTGAATTCGAACTTTTTCCACGGCCCGAACGAACTGTTCGAGCTCTCATCGAGTGTAATAGGCCGCATCCACAGATGAGTCGTCTTGAATTCGCGGTCCATGATAAGCAGGGTTTGAGATACTGTGCCATATCTGCGAGATTCACAGATAATCCCACTGAGTGCATTCTCGAGGAACTACGTGATATAGTCTTCGCTTCCCGCCAGGAACGGTGCTCGAACCTTCCACCACTCATGTTCGGCATCCGGTGACCAAGTCGATATCGCTTCTGTCGATGCACCCCACTGATCTGATAGCATCAAGTAGCAGGGCGGAGCCAGAAAGTCAACAACCACCTCTGGAACACACAGGGGTCGAGTGTGACATGACTTCCGCCGTGAGAGCAGCGACCTGCTCTACAGTTGACTCGGGCTGTAGCTCATTTATCAGATCTCGGCCGTGCTCCTCGAGAAATTGCGACTTGGGCCAGGGATGCTTACACCACGGCGCTTCATTTGACTTGGCAAAAACTGAGAACTCCCTTCGCTTCATGACGAGCAGTGGCGTCAACTCATACCTTCCTTTGTGATATTATGAATGGAGTTATCCCAAGTAACAGAGCTCGTCGTAGCTGTCGGATATTTAGGGACATGGTTCTCTACACGAAGGACAGGCTTGGCTGTATACGTATTGCCCACAGAAAATAGAAAATAGGGGTCGACTGAGAATAAGAGAGGACGTTCTAACTACGAGACTGATTATTAAGCCTGATCGAACTGCCAACTCGAGACCGAGTCGCTCACAAACGTAGCGATTTCTCTGTAAGTAAGTGTCAGAGTAAGCGTCCTTGGGAGTGGGCGAAAAAATAGTAATGAAACTTCTTCTACAGTGTTTCGAATGGTCTTGCGTCCGGATGCCCAACGCTGCAGATTCCACAAGGTGTCCTCGTGAAAGCCTATTCGGGTCCTCATCGGGGTAGTGTAGTAAACATCGACAGTTATTGAGCACAGCAAAGCGACCGGAACTCACGTGGAAAGCCATGTCCATACCACCTGAATTACGCATGATAACGGAAGTACATAATATGACCCACCGCCTTGAAAATCTCGCGCGCAACATAAGCCTGTTGAAGTTTCTACGTTGAGTTGGCCGGTCCTCCTTGCGCGTAACTCATCACGGTTATGAGCGATGATGAGTGGGAAGCGCACTTCGAGAGCCTTAGGCTGCAGTGCTAATAGTATGCACATTTAAAAACAGCGTTTCTATCCGAAAGTGTCAGAACTATGTCAACTCAACAGATGTCATGAAATGAGAACTCTGACTCACATAAGCGATATAAGATTCGCACAGTCTGTGCAGTCTACAGCCTTTCCTTAGAGCTTGCCAGCAGCTCCTAGGCGCTCAATGACATCTGGAGTTACGAGCAGAGCCTTAGCGACAGAGACCTATGCACACAATGGTTAGTGGAAGATTACTATGCCGAACACTTACCGCCTTGTCACGACCCTGCAGCTGAGCTACGCATTCTAGGCCGAACTCGATAGCCGAACCGGGTCCGATACTGGTGATAACCTGAACAACGAAAATAGAGCTGATACAGGACTATTAGTAGAAAGCGCAGACTACTCACCTTGTTCGAGACAACGACGCGTTCAGGGCTGAGCTTCTTGCTGATGACATTGCGGAATACAGGCGCGTCATAGCATGTGCATTTCTCGACCTGAGAGCATTCGTGAGATGAGCGAATCCACGAGCTGGACCATCACTCACGTCATCGAGGATACCATTGGGGGCAAGAACGACCGCTGGCGAGGCACAGATGGCAGCTACCCACTTCCCCTCGGTATGCTGGGTCTGAAATACGATCCTCAGCATACCAAAAGAACGAAGACGCGACCATTACCCTGAGCATAGTGCAGAGGAACGCATCACTTCCAAGGTGCTGGGCGCCAGGCATGCCACCAGGGCAAGCGATCAGATCGAACTGCATCTCGGAGACCTAAGCAGGAAAACCATATACTACACCGGCTGAGGCAGCCGACGAGCACCCCTACCTCCTCAAGAGTCTTATCTGCAACAACATGAACACCCCTACTGAGCTTCACGTTGCGATCGCGACCGGGACAGGCAACTGTGACATCACAACCACCACGGGCCTGAGAGAAACTTCATCAGCAAAGCTTATACGCTACACGGATCGGCGTTCCTACCAGCACATCGACTGTAGCGTTGAACTCGATCTCTTCCGAGTCGTTAGCAACGGCAACCAATACAGAAGGCATACTTGAAATGAATATAGTAATATATGAATGAACTGAATACTCAACGAGCTCCGCCTATTCTCACTGTACAGCCAGAGGAAAGCAAACTGTGAAATCTTATGTACATCATACAGCGATAATGAACAGAAAAGAGTTGCGCCAATAGCAAGCAGACATCTCGAGAACTGCGAACATCTCAACTCACACGAGTCCGCCACATCGACCTCAGGGTAATGGGTTTCTACTAGGGGGACAGCAGCACACAATGCAGCTCAAACAGCCCTCAACTACAAGTGTTTTAGCGCTTATAGTTTTTAGCTCTGAGAGGAGCCTCGAGTAGAGCGACTCTGATCTGCACAGGTTGCATTATCATCACACCTAGCATACCACAATTCCTGCAAATATCGCAGGACAACTCAAAATGAGGAAACCGTGTAGAATCGAATAAACCTGCCCTTTGGTGTCATACAGCCTCACGTGGATCTCAACAGGCTGTACGTCCACTACAGCGTCATCACTCCATCCCGAAATCAACCCCACAATCGATGGCGTGCCAGTAATCTCATTCAACTGCGGTATCACCTAGTTCGCAGAGATCTGGGTTGGCAAACAGGAACATCTTTCCTATCCCTACAAGCGTGTCTCAGTTCACCTCCAGCACCCTATCAGTAGTCTTCCACTAACCACTTCGTGCCAACACCACTGCTGACAGGCTAGAACTATAACGCAAGCCGATAGACGACTACAACAAGTGCCGACTTCACCATCGCAAACATGCACGCTCACTCCACACAGACTCCACGCGGCTGGGGCTCTCTGAAGGCTAGCTGCACTAACTAGAGGTAGTGATACAAGCAAAAGTACAACAAAAAGAGACAACTGTACAACGCCGCTTCCTCAACTTCACAGTCGAGTGCTAGCTGAGAAAATACCAACATCCAATAGGGAAGAACATACGCCAATTCCTCACCGGCCAACGTAGTATTGCTGTCGCCCTCAGCTGCCTGGCTAGAGGCTTTCATCATGAATATTGGATGGAGCCTCTTCACCGAGGAGACTGAAGACGCTTGTGATGCCGAGCTGAGGGAACTAGACTAGACCAATTGAACTACTGCTGGCTGCACAAACCTAGCCGAGACGGTAGAGCCCTCACTGGTTGGCCTTGTGGACATCTTGTTGCGATACGGTGTAAATGCCTGACACCGAAAATGTTCAATCGTCCCCCTTTCCAGACTCCCCTCTCACCGCTTGGATTCTCCTGTCTATCGCCTCAATAGCTTCCTCAGGAGACACAACGGTCACTGGCAACTTCACGCGACAAGGACCTGGCAATGGCAATTCCACCAGAGTGCGGTACGAAAATTATCTACTTCCCGGTCTATCTCCACGACCACTCACTATCGATGAGGCCGGGGACCCTATAGAGCCTACAAGCCCATTTATAATGACCATCATTTTACGCTGCGAGTCTTACCACTCGTACCACACGTGGACTCCTTATCGACATTATAGCACGACCGTACTTTATCCCTCATAGTCACTCGCTGACAAACGGAGACGATATTTTCGGGCCCACTACAGCATGCTACCTTCCTCACTACGGGTCGCGTCAGCCTCCTCGTAGGTTTTCGAGGCTCCCCCTTTTGCTGTTGCTGCAGATACCACAACACGCCGGCAACGATGATCCCGAGGATGAAGGCACACAGCATCCAACCTGCACAAGCTCAGTAAGTCTCCGTCACGCGCCACGAAATTCCCTACTCAAAAATATCAGATGCACAGAAGTATCCGGGGATCCAGCTGGTCTAAGAGAAGTACCAGCAACCAGCGGCTGGAGTACCACCTGACCGCCCCCAGCACCCGGCGGAAGACCTCCACCATATCTAGCAAGGCACACGTTAGGTATCCTCTGAAGAGACTCCCATTGACTCACTGCGAGAGCACGCCTTTAACCGTCTGCATGTAACCATTGATCGTCTCCTCTGTCTGAGCCTGCAAGACGTCGCTCGCCCGACCACTGCGAGCCACACTGTCGACTCGCAATGCCGACGGATTCCCTCGTATCGCCATCGCAGCTACTGCGATGGAAGAGGCCACCAAAAACATGACCAAGAGGCTCATGAGAGAGTATTGTAAAAAAGGGGGCCGGAATCTGATCCAACATCACAGTAATCAACAAAAGCATAAATCAACCAGAAAAATGGAGCCGCCCGGATTCGAACCCTCGCATTCACAGCAACACAAGGCAATGCTTCCAACACGCTGGTAAGACCCATGGTAAATTAAAACGACGACGGATAGCTCCGCAGTCTCTTCTCCAGTATTCTCAGAAGCACAGCTTTAACTAATTTAAGGCTCACAGGCTCAGGCTCAACACACCCCTTATCTGAATTGGAAACACCACGTCCTTCATGATGAGTCATGCGGCGTCGGCTTCCTACTACCTTCATCGCTTTCGGACTCTTCCCCCTCGAGAGCGTCATTGAGACGATTGAGCAAATGTCCTACACCGACAACAACTATTCAACCACACTAACATACGACACATGAAAGGCCTCACCAAAGGCAATCCCATTGATACGTTCTTCTGACCACGTCGGGACTCTCCCTATACAGTCGAGCTGAGACGAACGGGAATATAATAAACCAGGCCGGGCCATGCTTACAAGACTAAGCTGAGCGCCTGGAACATCGCCGCCTCTTGTCCAGAAGTACTTCCAAAAGAATCCGACGAACTCCTCCAACGTCACCTCCCCCTTCTGATCAGTATCCAGCATCTTCCAGAACTCCTAAGAGTGAGAACCGCCGCAGCATCCATATCATCTGAGCTCCCCAAGGGACTACCTCCAACCTCCTCGCAGGGATATCATACTTGTCCTTAGCACCAAATACGTTCCGAATAAAGGTATTGAATTCCTCCTGCCCAACAGATACAGTCAGGGCCCTCTCGCTGGACAGTTTCTCACCCTGTCAATAGTCCCCGAGTTATCCGCATCGTAGCTGTCGAGCTCCTTCTTCACCTTCTCTACATCGAGAATGCTCATACCATATTTCTGAGAACATCATACAAACACCATGCATACGAGGATCGAGTCTTCCGAGACAGATTTGCCACACACTGTAAGGATAGCGCTCCTCCACGGACCTTAGCTAGTTTCATAATCGCCGCTCTTCATCACTGATGAGGCCTGTGAATATCGTCGGTAACATATCGTACGTCGGCCGCACATATCCCCGCCGAGCTTTGTCGCTGAATCTACACACGAAAAGCTGTCCCCCTAGTGGATGTGATCCCTGTCCTACATAAAGCCAGGAGCCCAACGGGGCATCTTCGGTCGCTCCGCCACTCGTATGCTCTTAGTCGAGGACGCATAGCTGCTGGACTTTTCACTGTCCGTCTCCTCCTCGCCCTCCTCCTTCTCCTCCTCTTCCTCACCTTCCTTTTTATCACCATCATCACCATCATCGTCGACCTCCCCTGTTTTCTTGTGATGCACTGAGCAGCACACATGAGCTCTCCCAAGAGCAACAACCAAAAACACAAGGAAAAACTCAGTAGCTCAGACCGCATAGAACTACATTTGTCAATATGTTGTGGCTGCAATGATCGGCCACGCGAATGATCGGCTGAGGGGTCATGATGCTCGTGCTCCGAAAGTTCAAGAGTCGCGCTCTTCCCGTTGAGCAAGGCCCCCCGCCTAAACATCATAGAACAGCAAGTCCATGACCAGCAATAAATCCACAAGAGCACTCCTACCCGGACCTGAGCGGTACCGATTGCTGGGCCGGATCCAACTCAGCAGCAGCCGCCGCCTCAGCTTCTTCTTCTTCCGCAGCAGCAGCAGCAGCAGCCTCCGCAGCCGCTCTCTCCTCCTCTTCCCTGAGACCAACAACCTCATAGTAGAGCCCCGCTCCAGTTCTCTTTCATAAAATACACAGAAACTACTTCCTCGCGATCTCTCGTTGTTGCCTCTGCCAGACCTCGAACGAAGTGGTCTTTCCTCGCTGTTGGCCCATCTTGACATAGTCCGGCCGACCTACACAACCCAGCTGACATCTAAGGTGCTACCAAAAGTGACTATTACAAGAAGCGATCCGACTAAATATGGACGGCACCTTCTTCTTACGAGGCATCCCTAAAGTGATAACAATGGCAACACGCGGTCGTTAACAGGTGTCCCACTCATGGCCTCGGTCCCCTCCTTCTTCCGTTCCTCTCGAGTCTTAGGAGTGCGAGGCACTGTCGGCTTCAATGGACCCATGAAACCACACGGACCGCGCTTAGGCCTGAACACACGCCTCACACTCACCGATGGGACGACACTCCACTACCTCTTGGGCGTAACGTATAAGCTTCTACTACGGGCTGTTGGCGCTCTCGAAAGCTTTTCTGCGAGCGTGAGCCTCAACACAGTAAAAGCAATAACTTATCAAAGAGGACAGAGCGCCTACCTAGTGAAACGAGGCTGCTGCTTTCCTCCTATCGGGATCTTCTTCCAAGACCGGGAAGTCCTACCAGCCAGATGAATCCAAGCTAGACTGATGGGCTTACTCTGCAGCGACAGGCCTCGGCCCTCCACAACAGGAGGGTGTTCCCACACCTCTACTAGCATACGTCTTCCACGACCGGGACGTCCTACCATCCAGAAGAATGGGAGGGTGACAAGCCTTTTGACAGAGCCTACTGAGCAGCCTCTGGCCTCGGCGACGAGGCAGAGGACGACTTCTTCCAAGACCGAGAAGTCCTAAGAGAGACGCCACTGAATATGTCATCAACTTCAACACACAGCGCATGCAAGCACAGCACTGGTCGATAGTGAGCCTACTTAGTAGCAAAGGGCGTCGCATCACGACGGTGTGGAGGCAGAGCAAGCTCCTGTATCATCCTTCTGATGCTTTTCTTCGTCCCAGCAGGCTTACGACGATTCCTATATCCAGTATATCTACAAAGAACCTCAGCAAAATTGCAAGCTCGGAAAACACCATCACCCGGCACTAACAAGACCTCTCCTCCGGATGGGGTCTTGGGCGTAGCGTCCTTGGTGCTCGGATTCGCTCGTCCGTGCTGTCTCTAGCTCCTCCCGCTGTACGACCCATCGCTCGTAACTAAATGACCACAGTCCACCCCTATCGCGAATTCGACCAACGTACAGCATCTCTGGTGTCATGCTGGCACCTATAATATCCGCCAGCTCGAAAGAGTACAGCGGTCTGCCTTGAGGCTCTTTACGTTCGAGCGACGGCGAAGCCATGGTTATATAATGAACTACTGATCAGCCCACGACACATTCAGACATGCAACAAGCTCACTACCCTCTGGGTAGTATCCCATCAGTCATAGTTCAACCGTTGGTAATAGTGAGCAACAATACCCTTCGGCACAATAGACACTGCGGTATTAGTCACTTGCCCAGAGACCCCTCCCTACAACGAAAGAGAAACTCGAAACGTATTATCCACATCGAACAGAAGCCTTGAGAATCTCGATGCATACTGAATGAGACATTATGGCTTCGGGCTACGAAGCAGTGACCTAAGTACTGTACTATCAATTCCGATGCGTTGTTACTGCAGTTTGCACAAATCCACGAGACCCGAGGTTCGATTCCCCCTTGAGACATTTTTCCGCAAAAAAATACGGGCGAGCTTCTCACTCTGGAAATTCCCTAAATTCGAGCGGACAGTCGAATACATAATTGGCCAGCGATAACAACACAAATCTCCAATAGAGAGAGTAGAAACAACTAACACATGACAAGGCGAACTCATTCATATATCAGCCCATTGCCACTGCGCCATGCAAACCTACACAGAGGGACCAACTTTTGAACCATAACACGTAACGCACGTGCCTGTTGTGGAGACATGTGCCATAGCAATGACCGGTTCTTGAGGAGGTATATGGTCGTGAGGTACAGCCTAGTAGCGAGAATGAAGCATGCGCAGTCCTTCGTTATGCTGACCTTCGCTTCTCGAGAGCAGTCAAGTCGTGCGCTCCAGTGAAGACTGTTTTCCATACACTATGATAGAACATCCCCAACCGCATAGCCAGCGGGACATCATCACTGTGTGTCGTTGGACCAACCTCAAGAGTTCCTGCTATAGACACAGGCAGTTCCTAAACCACCAGAAACGTAGGCAATAGACACGGTAATGACTACCTCGGGGGAGTCTCGGGACTCGGATGATGTTCTCAAAATTGCGAGGCACAGCAAAGCAAGCTTCGTCCAGTGTTTGCGACATGCCAACTAGAAGGCGCTCCATGCGCTACAGGCGAGAACTCGAAATCCGTTATACAAGCCAGAGAGCTGAGCGTGGCTACATGAGTCTCCATCCCAACACTCGGTGTTGGTACCCCAGCCATCCGTATCCACTGGTCTAGGAGCATGTATTGCCACTCCAGAAGGTCATCTGCCAACGACAAGAATGGCCCTACCATAATCGGGAGTCGACTTACTCGCCAGCCAACTGCCGAAGGGATATCCGTCAACTGATACTCTTTGAAATATTAGCCATAAGTTCATCCCTGTCCAATAAGCTAGTGGGATGATCTTGCAGTATTCGCCATCATCCGGGACCTACCATACAAGCAGTAACTTTCCATGGCATCAAATGAGCACCATCTACATCTTTCCAGTGCAGAGTTTTCTGTATCTTCACCTTGCGATCCAGAGTGCTGGGAAATCCAAGTTTGGGAAATTCAACTCTGTCGTATACCCGCTGGACCAGGCCGTTCACAATAGTCGAAGAAAGCCTCGCTCTCTGCATGCACCGCATCACCCACTGACGAGGACGACCACCGATGAGACACGATAGCTGCCTTAAAGGACATACGAAAACTCCATCGTTGAGTTCTGCTTCAGGCAAAGCCTCCAATTCCTCTGTAGTGAAGCGTATCCGGTCGTCAGCAAGGATGGTCCGACCCGCAGCCAGGATAACAGGCACCTCCTCGAGTGGATAGTCAATTTGAGCATCAAGCGCTCGACTACCACACCTTGTGAACCTAGACATGACAATGCAACAAAGAATCCCGGAGGGACCGAATCAAAAGTAATCACGTCAGCAAACAGAAACATCACTGATAGTGACACCGATCGGTCTGGCAAAGTTTCGGCGTCAGAGCGTTTCCACTCACACCCTATGTGTATTTGGTAGCGGAGGCTCCCCGAGGTCTCGATAGTGTTTCCCCTCAAGGGTTGCAGCCGAGGAGTACAACCGATACGGCGGCCTGCAAGACCGAATCAGAAAGATTGGGAGGCCTTGTAAGTGGCGCTGGGTGAGCATTGGAGCAAACTGTAAGCGTGCACATGTCACACGCGGAGAACTTCAGCCGACGTCGAGGAGAGAAAATTCCCGTGAAAGAGGCTCAGGTTAATGCGAACTCCCCCTCTTCATTAACCCAACTGACGCGAACAGTGCAGAGCAAAGAAAATGAAACACATAATACAAACAGGCAATGGCCATATGGTGCTTTAGAGTCACTTCAGCGTACACGGATACGTCTGCCATCTAAGCATGTGGGCAATCCCGAAGCACAGGTAGGCCGAGTCCGGCCGTTCGGTAGGGTTGGCCAGAGCCGTCATGTTAAGGACTTCGCGAACCCCGTCACGGTCAATTGGTGGGAACCGCGCAAGATGGCCCTCGAACCAAGGATCACACCCAGAGAGTGTAGATGGCCACGAGCGATGGAGATGCGCTTGCATGCCAGTGACGAGGGCCCAGAGCAAAGCACCCCAACTGAAGATGTCACACTTGTCATCGTACTCCGGGCCAGCCCGGACTTCCGGTGCACAGTACCCAGCGCTACCACAGAACGTCCTGCATTTGACATCAGGACTCCTTCGCCAGATAGCCAGACCGAAATCACACAACTTGGGATTGTAATTCAAATCAAGAACCACATTAGCCGGCTTCAAGTCTCGATATACTATCCACAGCTCATGGAGGTAGTTCACCGCCTGTAGCACTCTGGAGGCCATACCAAGGGCCACTGTGGGATCCACTGGGTTGTTTCTAGACATGTAAGCCGCCAAGTCGCCATGAATACAGTACTCGAAGACAAAAGCCCAAGTATCAGCCGTCTCGTATGCTCCATAGAAAGTAACTATATTCTGGTGACTTATACCACTGACGATGCGAAGCTCTTCAGCAGCTTTAGCAGTGAGGCCTCTCCGACGATAGATGCTCTTGTTCAAATACTTCAGGGCAAACTCACGACCAGTGGACACGTCGAAGACCCACACGCAACGACCAAACTCGCCCTTCCCGAGCTCAGCACGCTCTCGGAAGCGCTCTATACAAAAGGGAACAGACGGATCAACACAGTCTTCAAATTCATCATCGGATTCAGTCTCCAGACCGACATCGATTTCCTCTACTTCCTCGGCGAGGCGCTTCTGCAACTGGTACTCGAAGAAAGGCAGGAGGCAGCGATCGCTAGGATGAGACTTATTGTCCGATACCTTAATCTCACTGAGTGGTACACTAATCGGTCGGACAACAGCAATCCAGCCTTGGCAGGTGAGATATGATAACAACAGTACAGCAGTGGTTAATGCGTACTGAGGAAATGCTATCAACAGTATCACGCCGATCACTAGCCGAGAGAGTACATATATGGCCCGAGCTCGTCTGGCAACTGCAGCAACTCCAAATGCATTCACAAATAATGTTATATCACAACACGTTGCACCCAGACAAACGCACAACTGCCGCAAGTCACAGAGCAGCTCCGCATCTTCCCAATGGGCGGCAGCACCAACTCCCAAGAGCCCAAGCAAGGGCCAAGGGCGATAGTCGCGTAGGACATGTACTCCATGAAGGCTCAGAGCAACTTCTATGAGTCGCAAGAAAACGGCTTCGCGCAGCCTATGTGGTGGATCCATGGTGACTGCTATGTGGACCGCGTGCAGTACTCCTGCTAGCGCCATACACCAGAAAGGCCCCGGAAATAGAAGCATGACTGGGAGCATCTGCGTGACGAAGATGTCGGTTCCCAGACGGAACTGGTACAGGAGGATATAGGACACTATAGACAGCAGAATCTCAGTGAGCTCTGGGTCGGGAAGGCTCCTCACTCTAGATGCCTTACTGGCTAAGCATGAAGTAGCGACTATGGCAGTGGCGTAGTGTAGCACATGACGCAGTGTGAGTCTCCGGTGAAGATTCGTCATTTATGGACCATTGCCAGGGACCAGAACTATCGCAGCGTCATTCCGTAACACAACCATCAACAGGAAACTACGTGGACAACAGTTGGCTTGTCAAGACGACATGAGATTCTACATAATCGGCTCCTCATCCCGAAGCTCTTTCGGAACTCGCACACAAGATGAAGTCGCAATTTGGACCTGACCAGATAGCACTAAAGACTCGGTCCACGATGAGCAACTCACCGCCCTATGAACTGGCAACCGTTTGTTGTCTCTCGCCGCCAGTAGTCGCCCTGAACCACGGGACGAAATCAGAGGCTCGAGCCAATAAGAATGGTCTTACCTATCTGCTGGAGGAGTTTCGCGGCATTTTCAGAGCTACACAAAAGGAAGTCTTTGAAGCCCGGGTCGATGAACATCAAGTACTGCAAATAGCGTCGGATCTTGAGCCGTACCGAAGGTGTTAATGTTGGTGACTCTCTCGGCAAGTACTGTGGAAACAAAACATTGGAATTCCACCCGTTTCACGCGAAGTGGCGTAATAGTCTATGAAAAACACGATATTCGCAGTGATATGCAGTAGCCGTGAAATATATTTTTCACTAAAGTTTTTCATATCACTAGGGTGAAACTCTAATGAACCAAAACCGACAAAAACACACGGAAGAGAAATGCTAGCACCCAAGCCTTGACTGAAGTTCGAGTTTGAATGAACATAAGAGAGATCTATAGCCGAGACCTACGCGAGTGCATATGAGCTTGAGCAAGTTCTGTTCGCGGTCCGTCATCGGGACGGGCATCCAGCCAGGAGGTTCTCTCTTCTCACGAGCTCTGAGAAATGCTCCTATGCTATACAGATAACATGGACGATCAGTTTTTACTTCTCAATACCACTCGGATCGGAACTAACAGAGCGCTTGCGACTTCCCCGGTCCAGTCTATCAATAGTTGGATCCTCCTTGGGGACCAGGTGAGGGTACTTATAAAATAACGCAATGTTGTTCACCTAGACGAAAATGCACCGGAAAAATTCGCTTCTGCTTTACCTTTCTGATCCCTTCGCCGAAGAGTTCCTTCCGACGTACCCATTCCAAGTGACTGAGCGGTGGATGGACTATACTCATCGTTCTTTGCTTCAACCATTGCTCAAACAACGGCGACGCTTCGGAAGGCCCTGATCGCATAGCCGGATCGATCCCGGCAAGAGAGAGAGGAGAGCCTCTGAAAAATGCAAAGCTTGGAAGCCGTCCCCTTGAACACAAGGCAGCCTCTGTCGGACTTTAATCTAAATAAATTGTCAATGTTCTTAATGAGTCATGCTCCATGGACTAATAAAGCACTTCCCTAGGAATTCTATGACCAATTTTTTACACTCAGTAAAGCTCGGCCAGATGCACACTCTGAATGCCATCATTAACGGCAGTGAAGTTACGAAAAGCTGCTCGTGCCATTTATAGGATACTCCGAATTCTACACAGTCTCGAGAGCTCACTTTGACCATGAGCAGAATTCTGTGGAGTTGAAGATCTCATGTATATCCCTATAGCTTTGAGGTGTCAGCCTACGATTAACTCGAGGAGTGGTACTGCCCTCTCCCCCTATTGGCTTCAACAAAATGGCCGTTGGTACCAAGTACAACCAATTCTCAGAACATGATGAACAACAAGTACTCTGAAGTGAGCCAATAACAGGCACACTGCAGGGGACCACGTTGGAGAATGCCGACCTCCGCTGGCCAGAATCATCTCGGCCGTAGGACTTCAGCGCTCACTATTCTGCACAGCTCATTCGACACTGGCATTCCTCCTGCTAGGACCATAGGGAACTCAAAGGCCTGCAGCAGAAGTCAATCATATCCTCAGACGAACGCTGACCTTGGAACCGATTTCTCGTGGGTGGTAGATGAGCTCAGTCTGTACAGTATATCCCGGCGGGATGACCAACTTGTATGCTCCAGGCTTCTCTCCGTCACTCCCAGGACAGTGCTCAGAAGTATCCTCGTCGCTGATTGCAGTACCTGCTAAATGAGCCACTCACGGCTTGCTCCCTCCGCCTTGTCACTCACCAGTATTCTTGTGCCCACTTATCTCAGCAGCTAGCTCCTCAGCACTCATGGCCGTCATGAATCGCACATCGGTGTCGGATAAATCCACGACCTTACAGGCCACATTTTTGAGTCATTATTCGTTCCTTGGCTACCTCATTGTCAGCATCCAGTACGTTCACCATCTCCAGAGAAAACTCGGGGTACGAGGCGAAGTTCGCGTAAACAGCAGATTCCACAATTCCTGCGTTCACCAAGGTGCAGCTGAAAGCACACTGTCCCTCAGCAACGGCCTTGCCATCCCTCTCACGGTGTCGCCGAAATTCCCCCCAATGTGAGGGTGCCAAACGGAAGTTCCTCTTCAACGATTCTGATGTCCGGCAGAACTAACACAGCCTGTACTGGTACCCTATGGAGAAAGGACACTCACAGGGATGTTACTAAACAATGCCCAGTGGACACGACATGCTACTCACCGTATGGGTTTCCCAGCGCGTACTGCCAGAGTGATGTTGCCGTCAATTTGACTCGGCTCGAGAACGGTCAATTGCACAATCAGCCCGAGGCGCCCACGAACCGGCAATAAACCACGACGAGGTTTAACTTCCACTCCGACGGGAACCTCAGCCACCTGTCACCATTGAGCATTTTGCCTGGCGTTTCGGCTACCTCACCCTGAACGCCGCTGAATGCTGGCCCGTGTTGCCTACGATGACCGTGCGCGTGTGTATCATACCACAAGCTACCGTACCGAAGTCACACCGCTTCGTCACGAATCGACACGAGGCCGACGGGCAGTGACCGTGGACTTTAACGATCCTTTCCACCCCTAAAGCGGTACCATCATCAGCATAACAGTCATTTGAATACCATACCATCCTCAACTCGCAATGTCAAGGTACCCTGGACTGGTTTGCCGTCTGCAGGTGGCGTGAATACTATTTCCTGTACCGAATGGGAACTGAGACGCTACAGCGTAACCGCTCTACAAGCTCATCATGCTCACTTGGGACATATGATAGTCGCGGTTGTACTATCGATGGATCTCACAGAAAAAGAATCCGGGTGAGAGACCGTCCATGCATAGGTAGCCGCGGCGTTACCCTGAATCGACCAGCATCCCCAAGGGTCAGTAAACCATCACCCTACATCGTTTGACAAGCTGATGCGTTTCACCAAAGTCTGATTGAGATCATCATCGCTTACACGGAAGTCGAGCTTGCTCTCCGAAACGTTCAACTGCGGAGAACACGGTAGAGACGATTTATTCATTGGTCGTACAGTAACCGGAATGACCGCCGCCTTGACGAGGAATTTTCGCTTGTGCTTCCCATTGATAGTGACAGTGACTGGACACTGGAACTGCTGGACTGCAGCCGAGCTCATAACGATATCAAAGCCACCAGCAGCAGCCGAGGGGATCACCTAGGAGTGTGATAAAAGACCATCAAAGTGGGAACGAACGATGTACTTGAGAAACAGGAGAGCTGTTCGAAAGCTCCTCGATAGCTGCTGTCTCTACCGTGACCACCACTGACGAGGCCAAGTCGTTGAATACAGAAAAACTGCGGGTAGCCGAGGACCGGACCTGAACGGCTCACAACAGCTGAGCAGGACCGAGAGCAACATGCGGGCAAGCCTCACAAAGATTGTTCCAAAGTCAAGGACGCTAGGACCACAGCTGATCAAGGCCAGTTGCCACGGCTCGAGGAACTGCCCACAATCGCTGATCTCGGTTTCTGTCGATGGTCGCGACTTGTGCTTTCTCTCTATCGCTTCCATATCGTCATGCGTATAACTACATAGGACTGTCATATACATATGCGAGCCGTGTGGACTTGCCTTCTCCCGGTGACACCACGATATCTTACTGTGTCACCACCCCCAGCTGGTCTCAGCTCATACAGCTTATCATGAACTATCCCGTCCACTGATAACCTCAGGTCCTTCAGCTTCCTGTACATCCCCAGATCGATATCATCCTCATCAAAAATATCCACTTCTCGGGATTTTGATTTTCCATCAAGCCTTGGCGGTTTCCTAATGCACTCGTTATAGACTTCCCTATTCAACAAATGCTCCCGCATGCCACTGGGCGAGAGTGTGAACTGTGTCGTATATCCTGTTCGGTCCAAGAGAACACCCCGCAGGACCTTCGAAGACTCCGCAAAGTCTTGACCTGCGATTACCACACGGGACCAATACAAAACACTTCCCAGTAACTACCAGTAAGTCCCTCTTTCAGCAAGCCGGTCAATGTTACCGGCCTTCCTCCCCGTTTACCCACACTAGCCAGTGCTCGCTGCGCCTTCACATCCTCCTCATCCACGAACCGATACCGCGGCGCGAAGTCCTCCGCGATTGCCTCTAGCCCTTTGCGTTTTTTCTCCCGACCTCCCACAGCGGTCTCTCCCCACCCAATGGCGTACACTGTTATACTGTACAAATTCTCGCAGTACATGATTTTGATGTCCCTTTGGTGATTCCCAAGTGCCTTGGGCGAAAACGTTATAACAACCTCCTGTGCCATTAACGGTCCCTACAACAAGATGAGCATGCAGAGCAAAAGAAGGCTCTCATTCACAAGCCAGCGAACAAAGCCTTCTACATCACCAATACATCCACACACTATAAAAATTATAATCGTTAAAACTTGTTCATAATTGATACATGATTATAATTTATAAAATGTCATTAAGTGCACCGCTCCGCTGTTCACCGTTCCAAATATCACAGAGCACTCGAAAGATACGCCTATGATATTCCCTATATGGGAGTCTGAGTATATTTCAGTGATTCTCATCATTACCACTCCACCCCTCAATTTCTCAAACGAGCCCCCAGAAGGCAGATCCAACAAAGAGTAGATCTCCGTGAAATTCAACCCCCCCCCCACTAGTCCAGCCTATTACAATCCTCCCTCCAGCCGGCTCGACCCTGATGTGGGAGATACCAGGCACTGCCCAATCGATAGGTAGCGAGGCATGCTCGTTGCGAAGGGTGACCACAAAGTCCCTCCGATCACCACTAACAAACACACAGCACCTACAGACGCCCGCAACAATCTGACCGTAGCATTACACAGGGCAGCCGCCAAAGTCCAGAGAGGATCGGGAGACCGTGAGTGCAGGCACCTACGGCAAGAGAACCATCCGAATCGGCTCAAGCTCTGCCCTCTAGCTCACAATGCCACTGCCAACAACAGGTCGGGCGAGCGCTAAATCCGGCAGATGCTCGGAATTAACTTTCACTATACACCTATACTGCGTGACGATCTCCTGGGCCACTCGGGTGGACTTGAAGCCTTTCTCCTCCATATATCTACGTGGACCGAGGATCATAGCACACACTACAGTGCAGGGCAGCTTCTACTGACTGGACACGATGAGTTGCTAATCTTAAGAAACTGATATCCTAGTGGAGTAGATGGAGGAGAGGTCACTAACATCCACCGTTCCTCGACGTGATGAACGAGGCAATTTAATAGACTAAAAACTGACCCCTCGTGAACTGATGTACGTCATAACGAGTCCAACTAACACGCACCGTGGGGACGATGCGGATCGGAAAGACTATTTATTCTCCATCTACTTCACTAGCACACACCAGAGAGAGAGAACAATACCAAACGAGCTCACCTGGGTGGATGAAATGATACGTGGAGGATGATCGTATCGAAGGCCTACAATGAGCGCATCCACGACCCTTTAAAAACTCCCAGTCTACCTCGACAACACCACCTGTAGGAGTCACCTCAAGTACTCCAGGTGGGACCTCGCCAGCTTCCTCTATAGACACACAGAAGGGCAAACTGAGTGCCCCCTTGTTGATCAGGCGGATCTTGCTGGTCTTCCGGAGGCCACAATAGACCTATGCAAGGCTTCATCTCAACTGAATGGAGACCTTTCGAGTACTACCTGACCCAGATCTACCACGTCAGGGTCGGCGCCTTCGACTACCATCTCTAGGTCTTGTTTTATGAATGTCCCTACGAACGTCTCAACCAACGTAGAAGGAAAACGACTTACCCATCAACTGCAGACCAGCAGGCGTATTCTTCCCGCCCATATGGACATCATACCGCACCTCGAAAGGATTACCGGTGGTCGAAGAGTCCAAAGCAGTAACTGTGGCCATCACACGTAAGCTGCCACCTGAGACATCGAGCACACTAGAAGGCTTCTGGTGGGATTCATATCTATTCGATGTGGGTACTTCCTAAAACCATTGATAGTGAACACGGTGTTGGAAAGACCCACGAGGGGCGGGATGGGCTCAATTCTGTTCGCCTCGTAGTTTTTATAATGTCGACCTCCATAACTTTACGACTTATAAACAGCCATACGCGAGTTAGATGGCAAAGTTCGAGGAGGAGCGGTAGGAGCATATTCGACACGGAATCACCTGGAGGGACTGTTGACGATTCCGGCTGAATCCGGACTTCAACTTTTCCTGCACTCCCATTGTCTTGCTGGACAAACGAGAACTCTTGCTCCTCCGGAGAGCCTGCCAACAAGAATGCTGCGGAATTAATTGTCGCCGGGATAGTTGCATAAATTCACCCACAAGATTCCATCAAAGGCCATCCTCAGTTGAGAACTTTCACACGCGTAGTCGACTTCCCATACCCAGAAACGACATAGTTTTCCCCCTTACCGTTTCGAAGGAAGATGTGTCGGGATGAAGGCCTATGATGGGGAATAATCCCGAAGTTGATCACCTCCGAGGAGATATTCATGAGAAGGAAAACTAAAATGTCTTTCCAGGATCACTACAGGCCGACCCCTGCACAGCGCAACGCCTCCGTAACCTCTGCTACATAACTGAAGAAACCGATTGTCGAAAATTCTGTTTGGGGACATTTTCAATCCTGAATGACGCAAATATACTTTCCTGGCAGTTCTCATCAAAGTCAAATTCATCCTCGGCTTTCCGTCGCTTCCCCAAAGTGGCCTCAAGGGGCGCCCCAGGACAGGCAATAGCCGCCGCCCACTGGTACTCAGCCACGAGGTCCGGCCCACCGAAGATGAGCTCGATGACGAAGTTGGGGGGATTGTCGGAGGGCACCTCTACCGAAAGCGGCTC
>NW_003206506.1:64781-72881 GCF_000006405.1 Perkinsus marinus ATCC 50983
CAGGCCACCCATCAACTGAACTGTCCCCCCAGTCAGAGCAACTCATAGGAGTATCATCGAAAGGCGCCCGAGGCCACTCTGATCCCTCTCGAGAGTCGCCTCGAACGTTGGAGCCGTTACAGACCTCTTCCAAGGGCTGTCACATGAAAACCCATTGTCCCGCGTGGCCACACTCCTACAACTACCAGTCCGACTAAAGGTGTCCATCGCCTTAGTCCACTCTCTCAAACCATTAGCCTCCGTCTCAGCGACCACCGACTCCTCATCGACCGCCACAGCCCAGCCGTCCAGGTCCGTGGAGTCCCTCGCCATTGCCCTAGACGGAGCTATGCTTAGCGGCGACTCCCACCCGCCTTGCCTGATGGTCGTATCCAGACTCACAAATCCGGACGCAGGAGTAGGAGGTACCGACTGATTACCCCAATCCACAGAATTCCCATCATCGAAAGACGACGCCCTGAAGTTCGCTTTATTCACTCCATTTTCGCCGCCCTCAAGTCCAAACCCCGATCGTCTGCTCTCCACTTCCCCGAAGCCCCCATACCGTGGTGCATGGCTGTAGGTAGCAGCGCCCATGGCTGGAGACTCATCCAGAAGGGACCTCGTAGCCGCTCTCGCCGGAGTACCATGGCGAGCCGAGTCAAACCCCCTACCCGGCATTCTCGAATTGTGCATGGGATCGCTAAGACCGTTGGAGCCCCGAAACGTCATCGCAGGCGAACCCGCCGTCATGAAGCTATCCCGACCAAAGCCCGAAGAGCTGTACTGCAACGTGGACATGCCAGGAGCACTCCTAACACTGGTCCTACTGTCCCTCAGATCGCTCATACCACTTGTCAATAGGGCACTGCTACTCGATAGCGGCTGTCGTCCAGTCGTCGACTCCCACGAGTCCGGCCGCAAACCAAACCCCATGGAACTCTCTACCGCCAAGGCAGGTGGTATGTCAACCTTCGTCGTGGAGGTAGTAATGCTATTACCCGTGGTCGAGCCCCCAAAGGTTTGCCACTGATGCTCCTCCGACTGAGAACTAGACTCACCTGAATACAGCACCGTTCATGGCCGTCAGTGCTACGACAATCGACCTACTAGAATCGCCCTTCGCACTACTGCCCAACTCTGCTGCTGATTTACTCGGAACTGTGTCTACTGTCATTACATCCAAACCGACATCACTGACCAGACCCTCCCAGCCTTAGGTCAACCCAACACCTCCTATTCACATGAGAAACGTTAATCCATGAGTGCACATGGCACCACAAGGACAACCGGTTAGAGAGGTCGTCCTTCGAAATTCACCCAGCGACGAATACGACTTTATAACACCGCCCCCCGACTCGTACATCAGCGATGTAGATAGAAATTAACTTCCCACTAAGCGGATCAGTTGGTGATGCATGACAGAGTTTTGTCGTCATCCTCGAAGATCGATGATCAGACAAGGTGGTTAAATGATTTTTCCTCATTTCCGCCCATACAGGGTCCCCACACAGTTAGACAGTTACTATCGTATTACAACGCAAATCAACAGAGTTCTTCGGTCTGGTGACGAACAAACATCTCCCAGTATAGGGCCATCAGTACGAGGCCTCAGTGACTGGTGCACCGAAGACTGCTGCTAATAACAACAACCCGTTATCTGCCTGCCTTTCACCCTGCCACGTCACAGCTTAACCGTAGATACGCTGAACGGGGCCCATAGTAGACTTGATGTGAAGAGTCTTCACGTTGTTCCAGTTCTTCTTAAGAAGGGAGACGAGGAAGTTGATGCTCATCAAAGAGTTCTGCTTGAGCTCATCAGCGGACATGCCGACGTTGCCAATGGCAACACCCATGCAAAGAACCTTCTTAAGCTGGAACTTGACGTTGGACTTCATATCGTGAATCTTCTTAGACATATCGTCGTTGTGGGTGATGAGGGTAGGGAACTTACCGGCCTTGTTAAGACCAGGTCCCAATAAACGGGGGATCTGGGGGATCAACACCTGGGAAGCAAGGAAGGCGTCATACTTGTTGGCGAGCTTCTTCACGAGCTTCTTGTTCTTGTTGAGTTTCTTGAGGTCATCGACGCTCATGAAGTCAACGCCAAGCTTGGAGGCCTCGTCACAATGGACGGCGTCACCCAAGACGCAGATCTTCATGTTAGGGCGGGGGACGTGGGGAAGCTTGACGGTACCAGAGAAACGCTTATCGCGCTGGGTATCGTAGTCCTTGAGTCCGACCTGACAAAAAAGATACAATAACAGCAATCACCATCTTCTCCGATGAAAATCGAGTGGAAAAGAGGACGTCAGTAAAGTTTTATCCAGCATAAGCTGACCCAATGGGAAGCATTGGAATTCAAGTTTCTAAAGGCATCATTCGTCGTCTACTCTTCCTTACTTAGCACAAGTGGTACCAACCCTAGAATTTCCTATTACCTGGAGCTCAACAGTCTCCAAGAAGTTCCTGGGCTTCTCCTGAGAAGCCTCCAGGATGGCGGCAATAGCAGTCTTCAGATTGTCGATAGAGAGCTTGCTCATGGTGTCGACAGGGTGATGTTGTCTTCACTCGTGAGAGGATTTCCTCCAACCGACACGACTGGAATAGCTATCGATTACATGGGCGAGCGAGACTTTCTTCAATGTCGAGTTTTGATTCTCGCCAGCCACAATCCAGGCCTTCTTTGTGACCTCTATTCTTACTGAGTTTCTCCATATCGTTAGCAGGACACCATAGACACAATATTGTTTTCAAACTTGTATCTTTTTTTCTCTCAGGAACCTATGACGGAGACTTGCAATTTTCACCAGTTTTTTTCGAAACGAGATTAGCAGTGTTATACACTACACTCAGTGATGCCAAGCAACGAATCATCTGAGTCCATCTTATCTGGTGAACTGGATCGAGATCTAAGCGGTCAGACTTCATCACTGGGACGCCGCAATATTCGCTTGAAATGAATTTCACCAGTTGACGCCCCGATCCTATCTAGTAATTGCTCGTTAGCGAGCCCATTACCAAATCTGATAAGGACAACGCGGTCGTGCTGTCAGGGGGGAGGCGGGGTCCGTCATCATCAGAGTCGTGGATTCCCCCTCTCGGGCGAGAGTTGTTGGTGTTCAACTGCGCCTCGCAGTATTCTTCGTGCCCTATGCCTTCAGCGTCTGCAGCTGAGACAGGCTCTATCCCATCTACCAACTCCTCGTGTGCGTCGTTAAGGCGGCAACTTGCCACTCGTGAGCGTCGTAATTCACTAGACAGTGACCTGATCGCGATCGAGAGGTGGGCCCCATCCATCTATCTGCCGTTGGTAACTACAGAGTCGTAGATACGCCCTTGACCACAACATTCACCTCGACTCATCTTCAGCATTCACATGTCGCGATCAAGTCCCGTTAAGATTTAGAGTAAAAACCTAGACCGTGATGCGGTGTTGAACTCCTTTGGAATAGACCATATTCACTGAGAGGAGCTCGACTCAGCCGGAAACACTCATTTCTGATGTGCTCATGGCCGCCATACGGATGGAGGACACTGAGGTCAGTCGAACGATGAAAACATCCACATAGCGAGAATTAGCATTACAGGTTTTCAACGGTCTTGAATTTCCCCGAGGGCCTCACCTACTCCAGCTGCGGAATCAGCTCCTCATGAAGTAGTCGAGATGGGCTGGAAAAGGCACCAGCCAGCTTGTTGTAGATACGATGAGATACGCCGTCGCTTCGTTGTCTGTATGCCTGGACAAGTGCCCGAGATCGACGCCAAACTCATTGTGGACATGTGGCACGCGTGGATCGAATTTGAGAAGGCCTGGTTGTATGCACTGTCTATGTGGGCCGGGACTCGATCGGTCCCGTTAGATCCCAACAAGAGACCTACGCTGTCGAGTCCTTCCAACCTCTTGTAAACTCGATCCTAGCAGTAGAGTCATTCACGAGATCCAGAGGTAGTAGACCGTCACTGTGTGAACTGCTTATCATTGGTTCACACGGTCAGAACGGGAAAGGCTGCTACCACTGCCGAGGAGCGACACACAGAGGCTCAACTCTGTCGTCTTGTTAGTGGTCAGTTCACCAGGTTTTCTTTCTCCCCCTCTTACGAACCCGTGTGGTTCGAGCATGGGTTTGAGCTAGCTCGGCCTGTCAGGGCGTTTGCCGCAGTCTACAGCCTTTGACGGCGGTGCTGATCTCAGCGGAGGAAAGGTGTCTATTTTTCGACCCTGTAGTACTCTTACTAGCAGAGTGAGCTTGGGAGGCCTGTCGATCTGTAATACCAGTGGTGTTAGGCTGGTGCAGAGCCGTTTGCATGGGACCATCAGCCCAGAAGATCACGAAGAAATCAGTGAGCGGAGCGAAGCAGGTTCGGTCATTTGTGAACTATGAATTGTCAGATGTAGCCGATAATTTAATTGAGGAATGCTTGGACATGGCGGTGACTGGCTCTGAGCGGCTGTCGTCCACCGGTTCCGTCTGGAGCCAGCCAAGACCGATTCGTCGTATGAAGTCGTTGAACTCGTCGACTCAAATCGGACCGAAGGACTCAGTAGTGATAACCCCACCTTCGAATGCGACCAGAAATCTTTTCCCTAGAGAATTATCTCGTGCTTGGCGGGACTATCGCAGACGGACTTTACACGGCTTCGTTCCGATGGAGTAGACCCGTTAGGCTGTTGCCAGAAGGAAGGTGCCCTTGAGGTAACTCGAACGCCTCGATGCTGTCAACTGACGAGGGTATATCAGGAATACGCGATGAAAGCAATCGGGCAAGCCGCGAGGCGATGGCCCCGCGAGAAGCAAGCGAAGCATAAGCGTTCGGTCACCGAGGTAGCCGCAGCGTTGCGGGACTTGATGTTCCTCAACTGGAAATATCAGGTCCATCGAGTCGACAAGCTCACGGCCTCCCTACTACGATGCTTTGATCAGCTCATCAACGCGCTGATGGATATGAAAGGCACGCTTGAATTCATACCTGTAGATCTCGCAATGTAACGAAATGAAAATTCTTCTATCTGGATAGTAGTCTTACTTGTCTTAATGTAGGCATCCCCGACTACCAACAGCTGTAATCGCTTTCAACGCGGCCTATAGGCGAGCCGCTCGGCTTTACATGGAGCCGGATAGTTTGCTCTGATGTTGTTCATGTGTTGTTATCAGCAAGGGCAGATGTCTCGTTGAGTATTTTCAATCTCTAGTCTGGAGTGACCAGAGCGTGTGGTGAATGCCCAAGATCGTGGACCTGCTGGGCTCAAGCTCGGTGGAGAGCGCGACGGTGACACCAAGAGAGACCGAGGTCAGGACAGTACCCGAAAGGCTTGCCTGGCAGACAGAAAAAGACTTTTGGGGGAGTCCGAGTAGCGGTGGGAATGCGAGTGAGCACACTGAAGGTGATGATGATTCGGAAATGAGCGGATATTGATTAGCCGATAGCAGTGCATTTAGTGGTCCTCTCTTAGGTGGTAGCGTCGACTCTGTAGTGGAGAATAGACGCACATCATCGGGCGAAAGTGAGCCAAGATACCTCGACGTGTTGTATACTGCCGATACTATAGGCGGAAGTAACAGTGGTAACCGCGGACGTCATCTCCTGTCCTTTGCTATCTCGAATGACAGTAGCGTGCCGGTAGTTGAGCCCGCTGAGAATCTCCCCGTAGTTGAAGCTCTGAAGGTGCATTATCTCACTCGGTGCTATTACATATACTCTTTCTTAGACGGTACACCCACAGAGGGTCCGAGCCATCTCGGTGGGTGCGGGAGGAAATTCTCCTGTGGAGAAGACTGCGTTTGGACGGGCGCGAAGAGCGAGTGAGGGTACGTACGATGTGGGGGCGGGGCAGAGGTCCTTGAGGTGGTGTTTGCATGATGACTACGCGGAGGAGGAGGAAAAACAGTATGGAGATGTGGGAGAAAGGGAGCCTATAGAGAGCATCGAGACAGCGGTGAGGAGAGCAGTAGCATCCGTAGAGGAAATACCGTTACTATCTACTACAGTAGAGGTGGTGCCTCTGGGCGGTGTACTGGCAAGTACTGCAGAAAAGCTGAGCTCAAGCTCTGTGGGTCTGACAACTGTTTACCATGTGGAAGAGTCCGATGGAATGACTGGTTGTAGCAACAGCAGAGTTATGTCACCAGATCCAGTGGCTGAGGAAGGCTCGAGCATTAGCGATACTAGTGCACCTCGGAGGATATTGATACTCCTACGGATAGAACAGATCCTGATGGGTCTCCAGATGCTGAGGGCAGCTGTCATGAGAAGGAGAGTGAGAACGATGTTCTGGAATCGATGAAGTTTGGTGGCGTTGCCGAGTCCAGTTGTTGTGTGGAGGAAGACACTACTCGGGCTGCATGCTCGGCTGGACGCGAGGAGGCTTTTCAGTCGAGGTCCGATGAGAGTCTGTTGGTATTTGGTAGTACCGATCGGCCAATGCGGTCTGTCACTAGTGACACGTCTGTCGGTGATGATGATGACGATTCGGTAGACTGGGAGAGTCTAAGTGAAGGGGATGAAGCTGATGTGGCCAAGTCTCGAGCTAAGGTAAGGATTCTCCGGGCAATCCAAGTCCTGGTGGTAGTATTAGCGTTGCAAGTGATACCACCGCTGCTACTCTATATCGACCCGCCCGACTTATCGCACCAGTAGGGCTTCTGTCTATCTGCCGGTTTGACATAATTCACTATCATCATCAACGTCGTTTGTTGGTGTACACATATAGAGTCATTACATGCTTCTGCAGGCTTCGTCCTAAGTGTTGTGTTAGCGGCCGCGTTCAGCTATTGTCACAGCGTTAAGGCGTCAATAGTTTTATTAGTAGAAACGATCAGACCATCGCCGAATTCGCTGGTAGTGTTAGTGACTATTGCGTTCCTCTTGCTCAGTTCTTGTTGTTCGCCATACTCCATGCCTAGCTTCTACGTTACTGGGTAGTATTAGTGAGCCGTCAGTAACGACAGTTGTTGTCGTCAACTACGTAGGTGCGATAGCGGTTTCGGCAGAGACATTGTGGCTCGTCTGTACGGCAAAGGTCACCAAGTCTTCGCTGGGTGTTTGTTGAGAGAATCTCTCGAGGACCTCGAGCAGGATTTCCCCCGTGGTGCTAAGCGTTTTGAAAAGTGTGGGAGAATATGCACATGGTCAACTACATGTGTTGGTGACAAAATAATACTCGTTGATTTCTGTACACTTCTAACACAGTTCGTATATGAAGTCTTACTACTAGTGAGCAAACTCCTGAGCTCAGCTGAGGAGAGCAAACGTATATTGCAACAGTGGTTTCGACCTCATGGAGACGCTCCCCTTCAGGTAAGGGCAATGTAGTGCCAATCATGCTTGATGTTACCGATGAGGAAAGTGTTCTAAAAGCCGCTGAGAAGATCATGGGGCTGACTGACCGTTTAGATGGATTGGTTAACAATGCTGGTATCCTCATCGATGCGGGATCTGCAGAATGGGTGAGCTCTGAACTTGTATTTATTTCAAGTTTATTGCCTCTATAACGATATAGAAAACCTCACTATTTTGTATTGATGGGGTAATGGTGAATGTTTTCAAGGACGTTTCTCAGAGTTCGACACCGCTATTTCGCAAGATGCTCGAGGTTAACGTCATTGGCACGTCGAGTGTGACGAAATCAGTTGCCAGTCTCATCAGAGCCGCCCAGGGCCGCATTGTCAACGTGGCGAGCCTCGCTGGAGGCTTTGGTTTCCCATGCGGTAAGTGAGCGAACTCTACCACCCTTATGCCTAGCTGTTGTTCAGTTGGTACCTATGTCGCTACTAAGTTTGCGGTTGAGGGCTACAGTGACTCCATCAGGCAAGACTTTCACCCGTGGGGAGTCACAGTCCACGTCATTGAACCGGGGTGGGCTCATTGTCAGATGAGCATATTCCGAGTATCATATGGCCGACCTCAGGATTTTCCCCATGACCGGACTGTATTCTGCCGGGGCTACATTCAAGGACGCTGTCACTAAGAGATTCGAGGAGTTGCCTCAAGACATTCAGAAGCGTATGGTAAGTGTTGTTGATTTCGACTGGGTCTACTCGGGTGCAGAGAAGTGAATATATAATAGTAAATATGAAGAGGTCTGTTTGGAGAGAGCACCTCGTGATGTATTTTCAGCGA
>NW_003206506.1:72981-74691 GCF_000006405.1 Perkinsus marinus ATCC 50983
GCAGTGGCTACGTGACACAATGTTCGAGTGATCCCAAGATGGATCTTCGGTGTCGATGTGGTCCTGCCAGCCCAGGCACTAAGGACGGTCTGTTCATCGCGAAAGAACGCTACTCCGCTCCTACTAGGCAAATGTGTATGCTTGTGGCGTTCGTTATCCTGTTGTTACTCAGTGTGATGGTGGTGCGACGTGTGGCGTGGTCTTAGATCTGCGTGATTCTTTTTTGTTGATGTGATGGTAACTCTTAACACTTTTGCATCATAGCATCCTTGACCGTAACTTTTCACCTAGTGATTACATGATAGTCAGTATAGTCGTTGAGTGCATTGTGTTGTGGGGAAGCTGAAGCGCACTGCCCTTGGTCTTCTCCTCGTAGCAGGTCGTAGTAGGTGGTGGACCATTATTCCACCACTAGCAGTGCTGCAAAATATGTTCGCTTTACTCAGCTGAGCTCGAAAATTTCCACACAAATCACAGGAGTTTATATACGAATCGGAAGAAAAGTGTACAGAAACTAACAAAATTTCCTCAGAGTTTTGATTTGGTCACCAACACATGTGGTTGATCATATTCAAATTTTACCACACTGACCACTAGAATTGTCACATATCAGCATTTCTAATTGGTTATCACTGCATGCCTAACGTGGGTCCCGATGCGACGAGGGCCGGCCCTCGGAAGACGGTGGCTGTGATAGGGGGTTCGTTCGATCCTCCGACTCTGGCTCATCTGATGGTGGCTTCTCAAGTGAGTACGGCTGAGCTTCGAGCGTTTGCCCAGTTTCACGTTTCTGTGCTTCGCTTTATTGGAACATTTGTTGTATTTTTTCAGCTGAAGTCAGAAATTTTAGAAGCTTACCCACGAATTTGAGTAAAATTGGACTCGGAATTTCCCAAAATTTCCTCAGAATTTCCGGATTGTCACCAACACATTGCATACCTCCCCATACTGGTGCTTCGTATCAGGTAGTTCAGCTGGGCTGTGCGGACGAGGCATGGATGATACCATGTGGCAACAGGCCTGACAAGGACTCTCAAGCTGATGTGGTGACACGACTGCGCATGACCCAAGCTGCCATAGAGGCGGTGGTCCCGGAGGAATTCCCGATCAAGTGCTGCGACATTGAGGTGAGCAAGCTAGGCACAGTGAACGATTATTCCCTCTCAGCGATTTACAGGTGGTTAACGGGTCATTTATTCCGACAGTTTTCCTAATGCGTCGCCTCCGAGAGCGGCATCCCGACATGACGTTCCGCTTCGTCATTGGTAGTGATTTACCACCAACGTTACTCGAATGGGATCATGGCGACGAACTGATAGCTGAAAACGAATTCATAGTTTTACCACGGTGAGCCCAGGATGACATGTTGTCGTTGATAATTGCAGCACGATAATACCTCCGGACGAAATGTACATCTTATTTTTATTCACAACTTGTTGACATTGTTGTTGATTTTCCCCCGGAGTTTCCTCATTGTTGGTATACTGAAATTGTCGTATGTTGGTCAGGCCAGACTCCAAACCAGAATACGAGTGGCCACAGGGTTTGAAGTACGTCAAGGTCACCGACCGAGTTACTGCGAATACAGCCCTCCTCACTACTGACATTAGCAGTACGGCGGCACGGAATAGACTGCGGGAACTCGGCTGGTTAGGGGCTGTGTCCATCATCCCTAAGCAGGTGAGAGCCCAGTCAGCGTGATCAACATTG
>NW_003206506.1:74791-87072 GCF_000006405.1 Perkinsus marinus ATCC 50983
GGACGGAACTCATTGAGGGAGTTATTGTGACGCTTACTTTGGCTATGCACGCGTCGTATCATTTGTAAGTAACCGAGACCTTCAAGACCGGATTTGAAAGTTCTGCTCTCTTCTCGACTTCCCCCCAGCCAGTGGTTATGATTGGATTGCAACTGTGAATGGCTTGGCATTCACTAAATTGAGCGCTCTTCTCTAGCGGAGAGGAGTACGCTGTGGCGGGCTGAGGGTAAGCCTTCCGTGAGTCGTTGTAAAGCTTCTTCGCGTGCCCGTACTGGACCTATCCTGGTTTGTGATCTCAGAAGTTACGCAGCTTAGGGGACTCTGAGGGTACGGCGCATTGATGGGTCATCAGGTAGATGGTATGATTATCAAATGTGCGGAGAATACGAAGAAACTATATCGAATTGATGATATCTTACGCAACTGGGAAATTGTGAATATCGTCAATTTACTCACATGAGAAGTCGGGTGTTGTGTTGTTGACTCGCGGTGACTCGTAGTAGGTGACGACAGTCCGGTATGGAGTGTCCATGCGAAGCGGTTTGATAAAAAAATATTCGCGGATGACATCAACTTCAAGGCAGCCGTCTCACTCCTTGCGGCAACTCCTCTATACGGTGTAGAGCCAACAAAGGCACCGACTGAGCTCGAAGGGCATCTGCTTCTTCTGCTGGTATTGGTCTGCACAGGAGCTGAGTGGTAGATTCCAGCGAACAGATTGAAGACTGTGCAAATCGCCCTGGAAAATGATGTAAGCCAAAGTTGGCCGGGGTGGCCAGTGGGCGATTGAGAGCAAGGCCTTGAGGTGATCTGGTACTTTGTACCTCCCAGCCTGGGAGGGTACCAAATAGTCTATCGCTATATCAGGGACCTGATTCGGGTAGACTATTCGACACCTCACTGTTGTTCCTCTCGTGCTGGAGCTCGATATTTGACAAATGTTCGCTGACCCACTGAACAACTCGAGTTGAAGGCATAGGTTGGCGGAAACAGATAGCATGATAATGGATATCCGAGTTTTGGTCACAAGGGGCTTTATGGAGTGCCAACCAATTCAGGTAAAATCAGATAACAGTTCAGAACGGCACTGCAATGGTGCTCTAACAGTTTCTTCCTTACTAGAATCATATGCGTTGGGTTCTTCAATGTTGAGGCTCAGCGACTCTCACCTCTGGCTGGATTCACTCTAGGTTCATTTTGAGCGGGCTGGGATAGATTCTCGGTATGTAGATTTGAATGCTCTCAGCGTGAGACGGTTCTTATCCCGGCTCGTCTCGTGATACATTGCCCTTAGTCGTTTCTGAGAGTTATTGCAGCACCCTACCGTACCATTCTCATTCGGTGCGAGAACGGAGGGTCGGGGTCTGTGAAAGTCTTCGCTTACTCGACGATGTGTATACAGGGTTTGGTGAGCCCTTCGGCCCTCACTTTTCCATCCGGACTTGACATTCATCCTCCCCTCAGCAGCTCGCCCCTGTCTAGTCGGTAGTCTGTCTCACTTCGCCCGTCGTCCTCTGCTTGCCTGCCTCACCCCTCGTCCTGGCCTAATGCATCATTTTAATAACAGTACAGTATCGAACACAGAAATACGACGACGACCGCACGTCTCCTATGGAGAGAGGTCCAACTCAGTGCTACAACAGCTGCAGGAGCTAGCCAAAGGTTGTCGGTGTCACCGGAGTCTGCCCAGAACTGGGGTGGGGAGCCGCTCCCTAGGGGTTAGTCAGAATACCATACCTCACGGCTGGCAAGGCTTTGCTATGCGGGTAAACGATCCTAGAGGGCTCATTGGGGTCAATAGTGCCTCTCAGGATCGCGCCAAGTTCTGCACTGCCGTTGGGGATGCTCAGCTGGTCGAGGAGGGTCCACCAGCGGTCCAGGTGGTAGGCCCACTAGAGCTGAGTAAGCTTGTGACAGTTGCCTTTCGTTGGAAATTCAGTCTGTAGGCGACGTGGGTCCTGCGGGCTCAATCGAGGAGTCCTCACTGGTAGAGAGGAACGGTCAGGGAGTAGCAGCAGGCAAGCAACCGAGAGTCCACAAACGACAGAATGTATGGCATTTCCGCGACGATCATTCAGAATCTTTTTCCAGACCGGTCCACTTCCTCTACCTCCAACACTGACAGCTCTGAGGAATCTACTCGAACCTACTGGGGCCACTTGGGTCGACACCGAAAATGAATTAATAATGGCGGAGCTGTTGTCTACCGTCAGCAGTACTCGAGATAGTCTCATATCCCTGGGGGTCTTCAACAGCGATAACACGACTAACTTCCGTATCCCCCGACACGCTGAACTCCACAGGTGAAATTCCTCGTGTTTCCCCTTGCGTGGCATAGTAGTCGAGAACTCAGCTGTAACTATGTAGACTCGGAGACTGGCTAGTGAAGCTCCTTTGATTATTTGAATCAACAAACCAACACGAATTTTGAAAAGTCGTGACATGAAGTTTCGGAAAATTCAATTTTCCGCCTCCCGCAGTGTGATGAAATTCATTGTATATATCATCAACTACATGAAATTTGGATACTCCATTTTTCCTGGATGCTATTCGTGAGAATTACTGCACTTAGTCATCAGTGAAATCGGCATTACCGATTTACAGGTATGCTGTTTCGGCTACGTTTGAGGATCGTTTCCCGAGGCCGCTGGCTTTCGCCATCCTACACCAACGCGGGGTCGTAGAAGTATTAGAAAGGAAAGTAGCCCTTGAAGGCCCCTGGTCTGTTGAAGCCAGTCGTTGTTGGCTTCTCAGACGTATGTTCTTCCCTACGGTCAGCGCACTATGGATTTTCTAACTAACATCATATCGTCCCGCCGCGGTAATCTACAGACGCCAGCGTTCGCCTTCAATTTACAGGAAGCTCTGCGGTACTTCGCCATAGATCGGTAAGAGCCATTTCCCCTGTTCGGTGTGATCATCGTAGCCGCCGTAACAGACCGAGTGAGATGCTCTACGTCGACGCGGGCGACTTGGCTGTATTAGCGTGGATCCTGGACTCTGCCGCTGGTAGTGCATGCTATGATATCGACTATCTCAAGTCGATCTATGGGAACGACATGAGCCATAAACGACCCAGAGAGGCGACGTCACTGCAGGAGTGAGGGGGATCCCGGTCGGCTAGAGGTCAGTGACCAAGTCAGGTCTCATCCTTGGAGAATGCTGGTCGACCATGACTTGCCCGAGTCTAGTGATCTCGCAGTTGCCTTGTCCAGCAGGGTAGTACATCAACCGAGGGCCTATCCTATTGATTCCGGGCCGTGCATTAGGTGGAGAGCCACGGTCAGACGGCTGTAGCGTTGTTCCAAGAGCTGCCGGTGGCTCGGCTGTTGACTCTGATGTCAGTCACTGGAGCTCCGTTCGACCATTCGATCATGCAACGGTGGCGCTCTGACCTGGAAGGTAACAATTCGCGTATGTCTTCGCATCGTGTATAATCGTTTCGGTCGATATCTAACGGGATATGTGTATAATCAGTGACCGTGGCAAAGCTGGAGCGGGAGGCCCAAGCTCTGGTGAAGAAGGAGGTCCTCATGACATCGCCTGCCCAGGTTTGCCGCCGTGTATTGGTCCGCCCTCCGTTACACTATGGTGGCAGGTAGCTGCCTTGCTGTACGATGACCTAGGGCTACAGCCTCCAGCTGGTCGTAGAAGCCGTAGTACGGGGGACGAGGTGAGCATTAATTTCAAAAGAGTTCGACGAGTTGTGGTATTAGGTGTTGAGCATGATGGTCGACCAGCACCCAGTAGTGTCGATCATACGCAAGCACAGACAGGTCGCTAAGCTCATCACGACTTATGTGGACACTATAAGGTCGCTGCCCGAGAGCTCACCCAAGCCTGGACTGCTGGAATACTTCCGACCACAGAATGGAGTGTCCGAAAGCTGCAATTTTCTGGGCAAAAACCGCCTATACACTGTTTGGAATCAGACCATGACGGTCACTGGTCGTCTATCCAGCAGCAATCCGAATCTTCAAAACATACCACGCTCGCACGAATTCGAGGACCTCGGTGTCATCAGTCTGCGGAAGGCTTTCATCTCTCCCATCTTGGACTCCCATTGTCTGGTCAGTGTTGACTACCGCCAGGTCGAGATTAGGGTCTTGGCTCACTTCGTGGGCCCAGGGGCGCTGCGACGGAGTTTTTCGGTGGATGGTGCTGACATTTACACCAATATGGCTGCTATGATACTGCGGAAAGCAGCTAATGACGTGACCAAGGAAGAGCGGAACAAGGCCAAGGTCTGCTGCTTGGCGTTGGTCTATGGCTCGGGTATCCACTTGCTGGCTAGACAGATGGGAGTCACCACGACTGTGGCTCAAGGGTTCAAGCGACAGTTTAACTACGCCTTCCCCGAATTGGAGAGATGGATGGTGAGAGTTTGGCATGCAGCGAAAGGGAAGAAGTACGTCGAGACCATATGCAAGCGACGGAGGAAAATCGAACTGGACGGAGGAGAGCTCACTAGTGAGGCTAAGCGGTTCTGCATCAATAGTATCATTCAAGGCAGCGCCGCGGACATCATGAAGTCGGCCATGGTGCAGATAGCGCACGCCCTGGACGAGGCTCAGTGGAAACGTGGTCGTCCACAACTGCTTCTGTCGATTCATGATGAGTTCGTCCTGAGTTGTCACCAGGAGGATGTGGAGAGGTTGGGCCGATTGCTGCTGCGGGAGATGCGGAATCCTGCACTCCCGGGTCACGATGAGGACGACCCCTTCAGTGTTCCACTGGAGGTGAGCATGAAGTATGGTCACAACTGGGCCGATATGAGGGAACTCATTATTGCTTAGAACGTTACATTATTACAATTCTAACATTACTGCACGATGTTTTCAACCATAGCGACTGCTTCTGAGATTCCGCGTGTTGCGTTGTGGAGTATTCTGGGGGAATAATATTATAATGACACTGAACTTGCCTATTCCCACGATGATGATATTTTGGAAGTTTCTCGAAGGGTGGTAAGGTAGATTTATGATCCTCACTGAGGATCATAAATATCTACTGAGGATTCCTCAGTAGATCGAGGAACGCTGTCGTATAACGAATAACCAGCGAATTTCCTCTGCATAGTCGTTATCTCGCTTGGGAAAGAGGAAAGTTCTCTTACAAATTCATAAGGGGGCTTCGACGAACTCACAATTAGGATGGCTAAGCAGATTCACAAGAGTGCTCTATAATAATCACTGAGTAGTTATTAATAATATTCCGACTCGGAACAATAATATCGTATAACATTACACTGAGATATTTCCGAGGTTTCAGTTGAAATTTTTTGTGACGTTCTCATGGCCTCGACGCCGTCCGAGAGGCCACCTCCCACTATGGCGAGCATCATGAAGGACGTGGAAGCTGTGGGCAACGAGCAGACCAGAGCCTTCAACGAGGCCGAACAGCAGATCGGCCGACTCCGGGAAGCCTTGTTGTCTGTTCGTAACGGAGTACGTTGATACTATCATCACAAGTGTCGCACTAGTCTGCCTCAGGGGACAGCTGAGGAGCTTGCCTCCCTGGCTGCTAAAGCGAAGGAGTCGAGCTCCGCATCAGTGCTTGCGAAGCGGCATCAGAGTTATCACGCCAGACTTTCACAGTTGTCTCGATCCCTCTCGGAGTAAGTGGTGCCTATCTTTCTATGAGCTACATAGTGCTGGCCTTGGTAGGTTCCAGAGCATTGCTGAGGAAGATGTCACTAAGGCGATACGACAGCATGTGATGCCGAAGTCAGCGGAGACGGTGGAACAACAGGCTGATTTCTCACGGTATATGCGGAAAATTGTGGCTGTGAGTGAATCTTGATGGCAACTTAAAATACGTGTCACCATGATAACAGGTGCATCTCTTGCAAACGGGAAAATTCGAAGCCTTTGAAAGTTTCGTCAAGGAGGTTGAGCATCTCGATGGGATCACGGACTTGGTTCCTGAACAGTGAGAACTCTTGGTCCCACTACGGTGCTCGATTGCCCTTATCTGAATAGTTACTCTCGTATATACAGGGAAGCTGAGCGCATGAAGTCTAACGGGGAGCTGGAGGAGGCTATAGAGTGGTTCAAAGGCGACAAGCAGGCAACTGGGAGAGCAACAGCTCTCAGGAAGGAGATAGTTGAGAACACTCGGAGAGACCTCCTCCTGCAGAAGGTGACCATCCTAAGGAGACTGCTTGAACTGTATCGAGCTCGGCTTCAGGTATGCAACATGATAGGGAGCTGTCTAGACCCGGCTGCTATACTGGAGTGGGTGGATGATCAACAGATTGGTGGTGTTCACTTACAACTAAGGTACATCCGCGATAATTTCGGAGGTGGGGCCTCTACGGTTGGCGATGAGGAACAGCAGAAAAGGCTTCAGAGTTGCCTTCTGGTTCTCGCCCTCCCGGCAACGAAACGAGATGGTCACTTAGGTAAATCAACATGAGATATCTGTTATTTAACCTTCGATTGTTGTTGCTTCAGCTGAAGCTGATGGACTTGACAGCGACGCTTTGGATAGATTCTGGACTCTATACTATCGTGGAACTTGGCCGGTAGGTGAAAGAGCTGCACTACTGTTATGAAATTAACGTGGTGGCTCAAGGGCCATGTGTACTCCCCGCCCAAGGAGGAGCCCGCCCCGACTGTAGAAGATCCCGTCGATGAACCAGCGCAACCTTCTGAATGCCCTCCTCCAAAGCGGTATCGATTATGGACCCCTGAACCACGCGAGGGGTAAGAGAGATGCCCGAGAATGCAGCACTGCAGTGTTCGGTAGGTATGCTCGAACTGGCAACTACTCTGCATGTATTGCACCGAGTGTCATCCCGCCTGGAGACGTCGAGGAGACTATCACTACGACCAAGGCCAGCTCGTAAGCTACTCGAGCTTCATCCCTTTTTTCTGAGTGTTCCGGGAGCTCCTAGTCAGGCACGATCCAGTTTCGCTGCACTGTTGGGACGACGATCCTATTGTGGCGTCCACTGTAGCAATAGGATTGGATAAGCATGACTCGAGCCGGCATCTGTGATAGGTTCCTGCGGTCACCGCGGTCGACAGTCGTTTCCAACCAGGAGGGGAGTTCTTCTCATTCCCATCGCAACGGTGAGTTTTGCTTCTACTGTAGGCAGAACTGAGGGAATGGGCTGCAGCAGAATCCGCCTCCAACGGAGAGATCGTGACCGGGCACCTATTCGTATAATACGGCGAAGTCCTGAATCACCTAGGACAACTCGAGACTGGAGTCGCCAGGTGGGGTTTCCAATGCTTTATTAGAAAGGATTTTGAGTTTTCAGCCTCGTTCTTCTGCCGAGTACATCTCGCCAAGAGCTCCGAGACCTACGGCTATTCAGCTGCATGACGCGAACTTCGTCATGCGCATTCTCGCAGTACCGTGATGAGGAGCTGAGATACATTACCTTTGGCGCTTTTAGGAAAATGCTCGTCGCGTTGTTGGGACGCCTGACCCACCATCAACACCACCGCTGGACGAGACACCAACTGAGCCTGATGACAGGTGAACAACTGGTTCCTGGCCCCCTTCATCGTCTGGGCGAGGCAATATAGAGATGCGCTTGAGTCATCATCACAGGTTTATACGTTCGAGTCGCGTTCTCTCGCAACCATCTGAGGGTGACGTTCCGGGAGTACCGAAAGAATCTCCGCTGTACTTGGTGAGTTTAGATGTATGATCAGGGCTTCGGCTATGTCTTTTTTGTGGCAGCTGTTGGCTAGCGGCAGAGTCGCCGTTCGCCAGCTCCTGGAGGTCCAGTCTGTTGTACAGCGTCATGAAATGCTTGGAGTGAGAAGAGCAAGTTGCGGCGTGCTTCATGGATGCGCATGCTAGGTGCCTTGTGAATCGTTACCAGTCGAGTTCGACTTGCCAGAGCGGTTCACACCTCATTCGGTGTTCACTTGCCCAGTGTCTCGTAAGATGACAACCACAGCCGACGATTGGGATAGACCCGACTTCCCGATAATTCTCGTGAGAGTACTTCGATGATTAGTCTCAAGTAGATGATGTTTCAGGTCTGCGGTCACGTTGTGAGCAATTCAGCATTTCGACAGATAGTCATCACTGCGCACCGCCGGAAAGGAACAAATAATGGACGAGATATAAATATCAAGTGTCCCATATGTCCAAGGATCATGTTATCTTCTCAAGCTATACCATTGCGAAATTTGGGTTAATTTCTGTCTATGTCGCCCCGTTGCGTTCGGAGTTTGTTGCTCCCCGAGAATAGATTGTGTATGGGAGCAGTTGATCCAGTTGCGCTGTAGCACTGTCTACTCGAGCTCGAATGCAGAATTCATAGAAATAGGTTGCCGGATGGTCAGATAGTATGTTGCACCTTGATGACAAACAGCCATAACCCTCAATCGAAATACATGACGACTTTCACCTCGATAATGACAACTCGTTGAAGAATTGCAGCTAATGCTTCAAAATCCATCGCTACGCTTTCCTCTCAGAGGAAGTCTCTCAGCAATGTCATTGGCTGAGGTGATCCGAACTCGAGTGTAATTCAATCCAACATGCTTATATCCAACATTACTTTGTTCAACATTCTTCAAGCGACGAAACAAAGAAACCAGCAAGACGACTTATTTCCCTCTCTGACGAACTATTGATAACAACTCTATCCTACCCCAACTTCCAAGTAATTCACCTCAGTTTGGAATACTCATCAACACAACACCGAATGTTCTTCGTTCACTCTACACAATCACTAAGCACAGAGATTAATTGATAAATAATGTACTGCGATAGACGTGCATAACCCTAGGAAAAATTTCCTCATGGAGCATTTCTATGGACGGTAAAGACGTAGCAAATTAGTCATTGCTCTTCCCGCCGCACAAACTCGCAAGGAATGATCGACTCTTCTTTCCTGATTCATTCGTGCTGCCAGCACCGCCCGCCTCATTACTTCTCTTCTCAGGAGTGCTAAAAATGGAAAATTACACCACCAGTACAAGGGCACGAGCTTCTTACTGTCTGCTATCTATTGGCAGCTCAGCCCGAACCGTAACTTTCTCAGCTACTGGGACGGCCTCAGACTCTTGAGCCTCCTCAGCAGCCGGAGTGTCGGGAGCATTAGCAGGAGTGACAGCAGGGGTTTCACTCTCTTCCTGAGCAAGTACGGCAGGCTCGTTGGACTCATCATCATCCTCAGCTTCAATTTCTTCAACGACCTCGGCTTCAATGTCAGTAGTGTCTACAGCATCCCCACCACGTGAAGTGAATTGCCTGATAAGAGACGAGTACATCACTAGTTATAGTTTGGTTGACTCACCCGATGTTCTCCTCTCTATCGCATACCTCGATGCCCGCCAGGAACAGTCCGAGAACGGACCCCTGTGATTCCTGGGACTCAATCTCAGCCTTGGGAACGACCTTGACAGGTGATTCATCCTTCTTCGCCGGGGAAGTTTGCTTCTTCGCCTTGTGGCTACCAGATCCTCGGTTCATAGGATGACCCATAATGTGACCGAAATAGTCAACATCATCATCACCATCTTCAGATTCCTCAGGTTCAGAAGCCTCTTTGGTAGGTTCAGTCTTAGCAGAGATATCGACTTTCTTGACCTTCTTTACAGGGCTACTAGCAGCAATCGACGGCTTCTTCTTAGCCTCAACCACCTTAGCCACGACGACATCCTCGTCCTTGGGCTTCTCAGAGTCATCCTTACGCACCTCGTTGATAGTCTTCTCAACATCTTTCACAGTCCCCTTATCGATACCGTTGGCCTCAGCATTAGCATCGTTGGCCTCGGCCTTGGTATCGTTGGCTTCGGCCTTGGTATCGTTCGCTTCACCTTCAACATCTGCGTCCTTCTGCTCTTCAGCCTCAGAGTGGTCGTCCTCGTCATCATCCTCGGCACTCAACGGGTGTCCAAGTAGGTGACCAAAGTAATCAGGTTGAGGTTCTTTAGGGGCCTTCGGGACGTGAACCTTGATCACTTGCTTCTTGATCTCTGGCTCGACCGTCTTGGGTGCTTCTTCTTCCTTAGGCCTATAACAAAAAACTACGTAATTGATTGCATTGATCGAGGTAACAACGACGGGTTCACAGAGTTGGGACTCACCCCTCCTCCTTGGCTTCAAAGCCTTCCGCCACTAAGAATGTTTTGCTCGGGTGCAGACATTTCTGGATGAAATTCTCAGCGAAATCGGGAGGCGCGATTCTCTCCGCAGAAGGGAGAGGTGGAGCAATGGGCATCGACTGCCATAGAGCCTGAGGACGAATCAATGATTAACTCGTAGCGTGCAGCTTGGCCTCGATGAGTTTGACTTACTCCGGGAGCATCGGAAAACTGCGCCATTGGGCTCAACGTGTTAGCTTCATTGTAAGACCCAGCCTGATGATCGACATCAATGTGATGAGGAGCTTCAATACTCGTGGCCATTATGCTAAAGCAGACGTGGGATCAAAGCTGAGATATCAAATGAGTAGGAGACTTGATTACGACATATACTGGCGCATTTCGCTGCGCCTGCCGGGACGCAGCGGAGCCTGTGTGAAACGGTCACAACATGCCCCACAACACACTCAGATTAACCACAGCTTGTGATGGCTGAGCGACAACCGAACAGAAATTCGAGGCGCTCACAGGCCGTTACAATCCCGGGAAAACCTTTCGATATGAATGACTCAATAAAGCAGAATATCCTTATAAAAGAATGGAATGTTGATCTACAAACAGCAGATAGCCAATTGGTCTCAGACGAAATCACAAACATGCGCAAATCGTGCCCCTAATAAGATCACTGAGAGTCCAGGGGGAATAGCACAACTGGCAACTCGACGGGCATATACAGGGTTTGGTGAGCCCTTCGGTCTCCAACTGGCAGAATTACAGCGAGTACATTTTACACTTGATTTGGGGTAAACACAAATTCAATATCGGATTTGATACATTGGAGATCCAATCTCCAACTCACGCAGGTTGAACTGTTATGGAAGTCTACCCAACCAACCTACTCCATCCATGATTGACCAGCTCAAATCCCTTGGGTTGATTTCAAGTCCCTCACACAGCTGTCAATATACTCATACACTCAGTAGCGGATGAAAATAAATAAGAAATAAAAAATGTTGGTCTCCACCAATCCTGATTCCAACAAGAATCATCGTGAAGACCACATAGCAACGATCTACTAGCGTCGTGATTAATTTATAGTGTACTATACACGGTTTGGCATGCATGAAGCGGATATACTGAGATCACAGTCTCTGTAAATCCAAAGAGCCTCCTATGGTTCAGTCATGATTTCGGCTGCCGCAGAGACCAGCAAAGAATCCTTTCTTCTTAGTCGAAGTTCTAGTCGTACTTGTCTCGACCGCGGGTCGTACAGTTTTGATGGGCCTGAAAACGAAGAGATGAGGAAATGATCAGTTGATACCAAGACGCTGTGACTTACTGTTTAGCTTCGACGCTGATACCTCGAGCCTGCACAATCTCAGGACCTCGCGATGATCGTGATGCGAACACAGGAGCATGAATCTCTTGCTTAGGGGGTGCGACAACTTCCGGAGCAGCAGGTACAGAGCAATCTTGCGCCGCTTGAGGCTCAGCTACGTTCTCAAATACTGCAACCTTCGGGGCATCCACAACCTCGGGAGCCTTCTCCACAGTCTCGGATTCGGGTACATTGGGCTCATCAATCTGAGTCTCGGCACAATTCTCCATATCCTCCACAGCAACAGCTGGATCCTCCTTTTCTTGAGCAGAAAATTGCCTGAGAGAAACAAGCTGTCCTTCGAAACATCGCACTATAAAGCTTACCCAATATTCTCATCTAGGTCACAGACTTCTACTCCACCTAGGAAGAGGCCCAAGACGGACCCCTGAGTCTCCTGCGAGTCAGCCTCTTTCACCTTGGGAGCTTCTTTCGCCGCTTTGGGAGACTTGATCTTGCGCTGGCTACCGCTGTGATTCATAGGATGTCCCATAATGTGCCCAAAGTAGTCAACATCATCATCCTCGGTCGATTCCTCGGAGATCTCAAGTTCCTTTTCTGACTCAGAAGGGACCGGCTGGCTCGCAGGGCACACCTCGGCAACCTCGTGTTCGACCTCGGGAGTTTCCACACGCTCGAGAGCTGCGGGAGAATCAGTAGCTTCTCCGGAGACATCTAGTTTCTCATGGGTGCAGTCGACAACGGGCTCAGCTTCTGCCTGGTCAACGACGCAAACATCTGGAGTCTCTTCCTCCTCGATTTCGTCATCGTCAGCAGATATGGGATGCCCCAGCAGGTGCCCGAAGTAGTCAGGTTGCGGATCGCTAGACCGTCTCGGAGTTCGA
>NW_003206506.1:87172-100655 GCF_000006405.1 Perkinsus marinus ATCC 50983
AACGGTCACAACATGCCCCACAACACAGTCAGGTTAACCATAGCTTGTGATGGCTGAGCGACAACCGAACAGAAACGTGAGGTGCTCACAGGGCGTTACAATACCCGGAGAACCGCTCGATGAAGCAGAGTCGATGAAGCAGAATATCTTTGCGAAAGAATGGAACGTTGATCTACTAGCAGAGCATAGACAATTGTTCTCAGACGAAGTCATAAGTATGACGTAAATCGTGCTCCTAATAATATCACTGCGAGTCCAGGCAGAATGACACAACTGGCAGCTCGACGATGCATATACCGTGTTTGGTGAGTCCTAAAATGTACTCGCATAGCGAGTACATTTTACACTTGATTTGAGAAAACCGTAAATTTGATGACTCGGATTTGACAAAATGTGTCAAGTCCGACATCTATTCTCCAATTCACGCAAGCTAAAAGAAGTTGAACCGTTATGGAAGTATACCCAGCCAACCTACTTAATCCATAATTGACCAACTCAGATCCTTCAGGTTGCTTTCAAGTCCCTCACACAGCTGTCAATATACTCATACACTCAGTAGCGGATGAAAATAAATAAGAAATAAAAAGTGTTGGTCTCCAACACCCTGATTCCAACAAGAATCATCGTGAAGAGACCACATAGCAACGATCTACTAGCGTCGTGATTAATTCATAGTGTACTATACACGGTTTGGCATGCATGAAGCGGATATACTGAGATCACAGTCTCTGTAAATCCAAGGAGCCTCCTATGGTTCAGTCATGATTTCGGCTGCCGCAGAGACCAGCGAAGAACCCTTTCTTCTTAGTCGAAGTTCTAGTGGTACTTGTCTCGACCGCGGGTCGTACTGTTTTGATGGGCCTGAAACAAAGAGATGAGGAAATAAACACCAAGCGATGATCAGTTGATACCAAAACGCTGTGACTTACTGTTTAGCTTCAACGCTGATACCTCCAGCCTGCACAACTTCAGGACCTCGCGATGACCGCGATGCGAATACGGGAGCATGAATCTCTTGCTTGGGGGGTGCGACAACTTCCGGAGCAGTAGGGACAGAACAATCTTGCGCCGCTTGAGACTCAGCTACGTTCTTAAATACTGCAACCTTCGGGACATCCACAGCCTCGGGAGCCTTCTCCACGGTCTCGGATTCGAGTACGTTGGGCTCATCGATCTTAGTCTCGGTACAATTCTCCACATCCTCCACAGCAACAGCTGAATCCTCCTTCTCTTGAGCAGAAAATTGCCTGAGAGAAACAAGATCTCCTTCGAAACATCCCACTATGAAACTTACCCAATGTTCTCCTCTAGGTCACAGACTTCTACTCCACCTAGGAAGAGGCCCAAGACGGACCCCTGAGTCTCCTGTGAGTCAGCCTCTTTCACCTTGGGAGCTTCTTTCGCCGCTTTGGGAGATTTGATCTTGCGCTGGCTACCGCTGTGATTCATAGGATGTCCCATAATGTGCCCAAAGTAGTCAACATCATCATCCTCGGTCGATTCCTCGGAGATCTCAAGTTCCTTTTCCGACTCAGAAGGGACCGGCTGGCTCGCAGGGCACACCTCGGCAACCTCGTGTTCGACCTCGGGAGTTTCCACACGCTCGAGAGCTGCGGGAGAATCAGTAGCTTCTCCGGAGACATCTAGTTCCTCATGGGTGCAGTCGACAACGGGCTCAGCTTCTGCTTGGTCAACGTCGCAAACATCTGGAGTCTCTTCCTCCTCGATCTCGTCATCGTCGTCATCAGCAGATATGGGATGCCCCAACAGGTGGCCGAGTAGTCAGGTTGCGGATCGCTAGACCGTCTCGGAGTTCGTGTCTTAAGTTCGGCAACCCTGAGAATGCACGAGTCGATTGCATGGGCTGATGAAAGTCAGAGCAAGCTCACTCGTCTTCTTTCCCTAACTTCTCTTCTTCCTCTTCCACGAACCCTTCAGATACAAGGAAACTCTGACTCGGATAGAGACACTTGTGGACAAAAGCTTGCTGGAAGTCCACGGGAGCAATATCCCTAGCAGAAGGCAATGGAGGCGCGATCGCAATCGAATGCCACGTATCCTGAAATGCAGCAGTACTCAACCGGCACGAGGGGAACTAAGGAGAACTTACCACGGGCGCCTCGCCGTACTGGACCATGGGACTCATGCCAAAGGTACCATCGTAGGAATCAAAATGATGCTCATAGATCTGCTCAGAAGACTGGACATTCACGGCCATCTTGCGACGGTATACCAAAAGCTGAAATGAATACATGAGCTCATAAGCGACTGAGCGTTTACAACTTGTATTCAACTCCTTAATTGTTCAACCAAAGAACGAAAGGAAGAGAGACGAAGCTATCTTTATGAGATTCACCAGACATATCGGAACCAACAATGTTAATAAGACATCAGGTACGATATAGTAGTGACAGATGCCGCGTTCCAGCAGTAGGGTTCCTACCTATGATAGGATGAAGCGTGCTCAGAAGTGTAGTTACGACGCCATGAGCGCCAGAACATACAAACCTAGCTCACCACCAACCCTTCTGAACAGCTAATTAGAACAAATAGTGTACTGTGAGTCATGTTACCATGCAATCACCAAGATCACGGTCTCGATAGATATTGAGTCCGATCGGACGAAGTGTAACCAGACCAGTTGACCCATCCGCAGAAGCAGTCAGGCCCCGTAGTCTTCGCGCTTAGCTCTTGCTGCCGCACAGGCTACCAAAGAAGGATTTCTTCTTCGGAGCAGCAGGTCCAGTGCGAACTTTGCCCGAGATCTCGTTATCCTCGACGACTTGATCTTTGGTTTTTTCGGCGTAGAGCCTGAAGGAAAACTTCTATCAAGAAGTTGACAAATGACAAACTTACTGTCGAGCAGGTACATCAGGCCGTTTAAGCTCTGGCTGGGCGACAACTTCCTTGAAAGGTTTGGGCTCCTCGAGAACCGTAGTTGTTACCGGCTTCTCCGACGATGGTGCAGGAGCAGCGATCTCGACCTCCTTCGGACCAGTCTTCTCGGGCTCTTCTTTAGCGTCATCCGAGATCTCCTTCTCATCCGAGATCTCCTTCACATCCTCATAAGCCTCTGCTGCTTGTTCGGGCTCTTCGACCTTGGGCTGTTCCACCAAAGCAGACACATTATTGATAGGACTTCCCTCGAAGGCGGACTGGTCGATCTGTTCCTCTCCATCGCAGGCAGAACCATCATCCTTAGCCTGAGTATCATCAGCGGCAACAAACGAAGTCTCTTCTTTCGACATCTCCATGCTTGAGTCATCCTCAATCTTGGCGAAATGCCTGAAAGGCGAGATTAAACGGTCAGAACGGCGAACGTTCACAACTTACGAAATATTCTCCTCACGGTCGCACACCTCCACTCCACCCAAGAACAAGTTCAGAACAGAGACTTGTGGCTCGTCCGACTCGACCTTTTCAGACTTGGTCTTCCTCGACTTCTTTTTCTTGGACTTCGGAGTCTTCTTTCGGCCATTCCCTCGGTTCATCGGGTGGCCCATTATGTGTCCAAAGTAGTCAAAGTCGTCATCACCGGAATAATCCGAGCTCGCATCGGACTCCGCCGGAGCCAGCTCCGGGGTACTTGATTTATCGTGCTTGCTCTTGCCAACAGGGGACTCGTCAACCTCCTCCTTGGCGTCCACCGTCTCCGAAGCTTCCTCAGGATTTTCAACAGTTTCCTTCGCCTCGAGATCGTCGGCATCCTTCTCTTCAGAAGCAATGCTCTCGTCATCGTACAATGCAGGGTTCATAGGGTGCCCGAGGAGATGGCCAAAGTAGTCGGGCGGGGGAGCTGGAGGCTGCAGTAGGGGAGCGAAGGCAGAACCACCGATCTCGGCGCCGTTAGCCTTGAACATCAAGTCAGTACCATCAGGGATACCAGGAGCTGAGAACCTGACAACGGGACCATACTGAATTGACGAGGGGCACGTCTCTCAACCGAGACCATAGTGATACTAAACCGGAGGGCATAGGACGAATCAACTAGGCAGTGCGAGAACTTACGCAATAGCCCCCTCATCCAAGACGTTCTTGCCAGGGTACAAGCACCGATTCACAAACTGCTGTTGGAAGTCAGGGGGCGCCAGTGCTCTTGCCGAGGGAAGGAGAGGAGCGATCGGCTGAGCCTCCCAAGGGGCCTGATCAACAAGAACCACGTGAACAGGCCGAGGGTAGGGACACCCCGTCAACCGAGATCAAACACATGGCACACTGAGGGATAAGGGAATACCAGTGGTCGACACAAAGGGAGGCCAAGAGCGAGAGGACCATGCTCGCGAAGGCGAAGGAACCGAGAGGGGAACCTTACCATAGGCGTTTCGCCGAACTGGGGCATGGGATCGAGCTGGTTGACCTCAGGAGCAGGCTGGGGCTTGGCCTCGAACTCGTGAGCAGACGGCGGCTCGGAGGCGGGGAGAACAGTGGCAACCTCAGCGGTCATGGTGAATAGAGTTGCTGAACCGATAGAAGGAACAATATCTTGCGCTGTGAAGCCCCGTCTCATTGGCGGGCGAAACGGCTGGACGAGTTATGCGCACGCCTGTATGATCGATTACGCGCGTACAGAGTCGTCGCACGCACACCCTTCAAGGGGAGGAACGTCACTCACTAGTGCAGGTCCTCTGCATCGTATTGGAGCCTGGAAAGATCGTATGACCCTCAAGATGTGGACGATCCTTAGCCCTCCCGAATAGGAATCAGACTTCGCCACCAACAAACCCTGTACGCTGTCCCTACTGCCAGATCAACTGAGACGCCCAACGCCCTGGGGACTAGGCAAAGATGAATTGCTGAGTTCTATTCTTACAGTCGATCAATTCAATAGGTTATTCATGCCATATCGAACATAGGACACGTTGGCAAGAATCCAGGCTAAAACTTTTTCCTTATCAAGTCGCTGTTGCTGAGACCTCCTCCTGCCAGCTCGTCCCGAGTTATTGATTCTCTCAACACGACCATGCATTAACGGTGGAGCTTTTCCAGGCTACAAGTTTTCTATTAATGTGAAGCCGAGTTGTGTTGGATCACAGTGGAGGGGGCTTAGGTCTGAAGAGTTGTGTAGATTTCCCTCGACTGAATGGCTAAGTTCAAAAACTACAAGACGAAGCCAAAGAACCCATTGGGGAAGAAGAGAAAACGGAAGTTGGACGCTGAGGATGCTATGGAGAAGAGACAGAAGAAACTCGATAAGAAGGCCAGGCAGGAGGCCAAAGGTAGGCCGTCATGACAAGTCTGTCGATGCTGTACTGTCATCTAGGTGCTTTGAGGAGTGCAAGGATGGAGGCTGCTGCTGCCGCTGAAGCCGCCTCTAGGGCCACCCACGCGGCTGTTAGGGAGGCCTTGACTGGCAAGACTGATGGGCCAGCCGAGGACGTTGGTGATTTCGATAAACTGCTAATGACATTGGGAGTAGATGCAGACAGGCTTTCTAGTGACGATGAGGAGTCTGTGGTAGAGGAGCTGGTGGAGGAGGAGGATATAGTAGAGGAAACTGAAGGGTCTGTGGAGGGGGAAGGTACTGAGGGGTCTCCTGAGGGCCCAGCTGAAGGGACGGACCAGGACGGTGATGCGCCTGACGAGACGATCGAAGTGGAAGAAGGGGAAGATGAGGCTGCCAGTGACGCCGGTAGCGACGAGGAGGAAGAGAGCTCGCAATATGTTGGTTATTCGTCCTATAACCTACAGGAGATCCCCACGTTAGGAGACATCTCGGAAGTCAATATCAAGATCACGGACCAACTTGACCGTTGCAGAGTCTATGGTACTCATTCGACAGTCGAGCTCTTAGAGAAGAAGGAGGGCTTTGTCGACGTGTTGCCGAAGGTTCGACGCTCATTCGAGGAAAGCGGGTGTACTAGCGAGTCTTTGAGCGAGGAGGGTCGGGCCTTGGCATCCGCCCTGTCGACCTATAGCGATGTCGTATACGGTGGGATGAATTATCAAGCTCAGAGGGAGACTCGGAAGGTGGCCATGTCACACGTGATGGCACATGTGGTGAGGGCCAGAAATACTGTCTGGAAAAACAACGAGAAGCTGAGGAAGCACGCTCTCCTGGGAGAGAAGACGGAGGAGTTCGACTCTGACCCGTACCGTGACCAGGGCTTTTCGAGGCCCCGAGTCCTCATCCTTTGCCCCTTCCGCAACGTAGCTCGGGAATATGTCCACTGGCTACTCAGATTGGCCCCTAACAATCAGCAAACTATGAATAAAAAGCGCTTTGATGAGCAGTTCGGTACGGAGGAGTTCTCGAGCAAGACCGAACCGACCGATTGGCGGGATGGGATCTTCCCAGAAGACGACTTCAACGATGATGACTTCCGTGTTGGTATTCAAGTGGGCCGACGGATGACCAGACTCTACGCCCCCTTCAACGCCTCGGACATCATCATAGCGTCTCCTCTGGGCCTCCGCCTCATCACAGGTGCCGAAGGAGACACCAAACGCGAATTTGACTTTCTTTCCTCTATTGAGATGGTCCTCCTCGATCGGGCCGATATCCTGAGCATGCAGAACTGGGATCATGTCCTCGAGGTCCTCAAGATCACCAACGTCCAGCCCTCGACGCTCCCTGAAGGCGCTGATATATCTCGGCTCCGACCCTGGATAGCTGACGGACTCGCGAGGAGGTTCCGCCAAACGGTGGTCCTCACGGATACGTATAATCCGCTTATGGACTCGGTCGTACATGACACATGGAGTGAAGGGGGAGGAGGTAACTGGCGAGGTTGGATACGAATGCTGCCCTCGACCAAGGTCGGCACGGTAGCCAAGTGCTCGGTTAATCTTGGCATTGCCAAGCAGTTGTTCATGCATGTTTCTGTTGAGGACCCAGCCCAGGCTTCTGATAAGTACTTGAACTTCTTTGAGGAGAGGTACTGGAAGGATATTGGTTCTGGTCTTGGTCGGCTGGCCATCTGCGTGAGCTCCTATTTCGAGTATCTTCGGCTGCGAGCCTTCCTCAAGAAGAACGATGCCTCATTCGTGGCGATTGACGAGTACTCTTCCAACAAATCGATGGGCCGGGCTCGACAGTTCTTCCTCACACAGCAGAAGAAGGTGATCTTAATGACTGAGCGATTGTTGTGGTATAGGAAACTTCGAATCAAGGGCATTCAGCACTACTTATTCTACGGTGTGCCGGAGCGCCCGGAGATCTACGAGGACCTCCTCCGTGACGTCAGAGTGCCCAGCCAGTGCTACTCCACGTGCCTGTATAGTGGCTGTGACGGCTATGCTCTGGAGAGGCTCGTAGGGAGGGAGAGGCTGCCCAAGTTGCTTACTGCTCCTCCTGGAAAGGTTACTGCCTTCTCGTAAATATTCTACTGGTCATCATCATCACCACTCACGTCGTTTCCGAACACTTACTCTCTTCATGCTGTTAAGTTGATTCCGTGGGTTCTCTCCTCCCTCGCAGATTTATCATTCTGCTTATGACCAACACCTAGAGAGTACAGCTTTAAACGTAGCGACTTGCACACCTTTCACTGCTGCTCCGTGAAGGTACCCGACGCTGTCCTAGAACATGACGAACATATTAAGCAAGGAGATTGGAGAGACCTCCGAGTGATGCTAAGTGATGATAGTGGGAGGGCGTTGTTGTGGTACTACTATTTGGACTTGAAAGTTTTCTCGGTCGCGCTACTGCCCTAAGTTCACCCGGCATTCAGGCTGATCAAGTTGCTTACATCGTTCATTGAAGTAGAGCCTATGGAGGGCAGGCGCTACCTCGATGACAGCATTGGGTACTGAACGAGAGAAAAGATGGATGCTCACTACCATGAACACTGCCATGAACACTGCCATTAACAGTGCCATGAATACTGCCATGAACACTGCCATGAACACTACCATGAACACTACCATGAACACTACCATGAACACTACGATGTATGGGAACGAGAGCTGCGGTGATATCGAGGCAGAAGGGATCAGGTTGTGAGATGGACGCTCTGTCTCTATCGCAGCCAATGGGGGCAGAGAAGGCTCCTCCTCCACAAAGCTGTTGAAGGATGAGAAGGAACGACACCTGCCGAAGTCAGAGGTGATTATATAGGTCGAGGTTCTACCTCTAGCTGAGCCGGTGAAGATCCAGAGGGGTATTGGTTGCAACACTCACGAACTGGAATGAGGAACCTTCAGTCTCGTGAAGCGGCCCGTTCGTGGGTATCGAAAGGACGGAGGTGCCGTAGCATCTTGCTGTTGTACGTGTGAACACACACAGCGTCACAAGTGGCAGCACAGCCACCGTCATGAGTGCTTGATGCCATTGCTTGGGCTCTCCTCCAAGAGTCTCTTCTCAGTCTGAGAAGAGCTTAGCAAATCGCTCCGCTCTGAGAATCTCAGAGCGGAGCGATTTGCCAAGCTGTTTCTCCACAGCTGTTAGATGAGGCTTCTGAGTACCATGTGTTGAGCTTATCAGATTGATGTAATAAGGGTTGAAGGGCAAGGGCTGTTGTCCATTCTCATCAGTCTTTATTAAGTTCACGTCTACGTTATGAGCTCCGAGAAGTTCCGTTTTGCCATCGACCGAGGAGGAACATTCACCGATGTGTACGCTGAAGTCCCGGATGGCAGAGGTGGCCACGAGAGGATAGTCCGCAAGCTGCTCTCCGAGGACCCGGACAACTACTCGTAGTACTCGGCTCGACAGTCATGAACGATGATTGCGGAGATTGTAATCTGTTCAGGGACGCCCCTAGAGAAGGCATCCGTCGCATTCTGCAGGAGTTCACAGCTGAGGCCCACCCTTCAGAGGAGCCGGTCGACTGTTCGAGGATCGAGTCGATTCGTATGGGTACTACTGTGGCTACAAACGCTTTACTTGAGAGGAAGGGCACGCCTTGTGCTCTGCTGGTTACAGAGGGCTTTGCTGATCTACTCGAGATTGGCAACCAGACCAGGCCTGCTATTTTCGATGTGAAAATACGACGTCCTGACACACTTTATACTAAGGTGTTGGAAGTACCGGAGCGTGTGGTATTGGCTCGGGAGACTGACTATTTGCAGGGGGAGGTGGTCCGGGGGAGAACAGGTGAGGAAGTCCGGATCGAGCGACCACTGGACAAGGCAGCTTTGAAACCCCGACTCTTGGAGCTCTTGGAGGAGGGCATACAGAGTGTGGCTATTCTGCTCATGCACAGCTATATTTATGGAGATCACGAGAGGCAGGTTGCGGATCTATGTCGGTCCATGGGGTTCGCTCATGTGTCGGCCTCGAGTGAGGTGCTGGCTATGGCTAAGGCCGTGGCGAGGGGCCACACTGTGGTGGCAGATGCCTATTTGACCCCGACTATCAGAACGTATTTAAAAAACTTCTGCGATGGCTTTGACCGGGCACTGACGGAGACGGAGAATACGAGGCTGTTGTTTATGCAGTCCGATGGTGGCTTGGCTCGGATGCGAGACTTCACTGGTCACAAGGCGATACTCTCGGGTCCAGCTGGTGGGGTCGTGGGCTTTGCCAAAACGACAGCCCGTGCGCTTGGCAATGAAGTGGCAGTAGTCGGGTTTGACATGGGAGGCACCTCGACCGACGTAAGTCGTTATGACCCTAAGGTTGGCTTTGAGCACATTTACGAGACCGTCACGGCTGGCGTCACAGTGCAGGCTCCTCAACTGGACATCACTACAGTAGCTGCTGGGGGAGGTAGTCTGTTGACCTACGAACATGGCCTGCTGTGTGTTGGTCCAGAGTCTGCAGGAGCTCATCCGGGGCCGGTGTGTTACAGGAAGAAGGGGGGCAAGCTGGCAGTGACGGACGCCAACTTGGTTTTGGGGAGGCTCTTGCCCAGTCATTTCCCCCGCATCTTCGGTGAGACCCAGGATCAACCTCTGGATACCGAAGCCTCACGGAAGGCCTTGGAGAAGCTGGCCCTGGACATGGGTCTAGGGGAGGACGTCGATGCATGTGCTGCTGGTTTCATTAGAGTGGCCAACGAGGCCATGTGTCGTCCCATACGCAATATGACTCAGATGAGAGGCTACGATGTAAGGACCCACGTCTTGGCGTGCTTTGGTGGGGCTGGTGGCCAGCACGCTTGTGCGATGGCTCGAGCATTGGGCATCGACACGGTGTTCGTCCATAGATTTTCGGGGGTACTCTCAGCATTTGGGCTGGCCCTTGCGGACGAGGTTGTTGATAAGCAGGTCCCCTCTGCACAGAAGTGGCAAGTGGAGGGGCCTTGGATGGGCACATTGGAACAGCTGGAGAAGGAGGCGATCAGTGCCCTTGAGAAGGCGGGCCACCATGGCAACATCCACGCCAAGGGCTACTTGAACATGCGCTACTCTGGTACGGACACCAGCATCATGACCGCTGTAGAGGAAGGTGATAATGGAGACTACCGGAAGGCGTTTGAGAGGGCCTATAGGAGGGAATATGGTTTCCTCATGACCGGCAGAGAGCTGCTCATTGACGACATCAGAGTGAGGGCTAGAGCCGTCAAAGAGGATGGTTTCGAGTTCACTCGCCCAGCTTCTACCAGCGAGTACGAGGCAAGGCGTGACGAGCTGTCGAGTGTTTACTTTGAGGGTGTTGGCCGTGTGGAAGAGACTCCGGTGTTTTTGGAGGCAAATCTGAGACCGGGGGCACTGGTACGGGGCCCAGCGATCATAGTGCAGAGTACGGGGACCATCGTGGTGGAGCCGGACTGCACGGCTAAGGTCAATGGCGATGGTGACTATGTCATAGACATCAATCAGCTCGGGGGCGATGGCCCTTTGATGGACGTTGAAGTGGCGGATCCGATCCAGTTGTCAATTTTCAGCCACAAGTTTATGAGCATCGCCGAGCAGATGGGCCGGTGTCTGCAGCGGACGGCCACCAGTGTTAATGTGAAGGACCGGCTGGACTTCTCGTGTGCTGTCTTCGGCCCAGACGGGGGGCTTATTGCCAACGCCCCGCACATACCGGTCCATTTGGGTGCCATGCAGGAGGCTGTGAAGATTCAGTTGAGTTTATGGGAAGGCAGGCTCGAGCAAGGCGATGTGTTGGTGTCGAACCACCCCCAGCTGGCAGGAGGCTCACACCTACCCGACATCACGGTGATGACGCCGGTGTTCGAGGGGGGTAGGGTGGCATTTGTGGTAGCATCTAGAGGGCACCATGCGGACGTGGGGGGAATTGAACCTGGGAGCATGCCACCGAACTCGTCGTGTCTGGCGGAGGAAGGTTGTGCTATTGTCACGCACAAGCTGGTCAGTGCCGGCCAAGGCTTCGATGAGGCTGGTATCACTGAGCTCCTCACTGCGGCGGGGACGAGGAATCTCGAGGACAATTTGGCGGATCTGAGGGCACAGGTCGCGGCTAATCAACAGGGCATATCCTTGGTTCACGAGATGATACAGACATATGGCTTGGGGGTTGTACATGCGTACATGCACCATATCAGGGAGAACGCCCGGCAGGCAGTTCTCAGTATGCTTTATACGTGGTCACAGAAACACGGCACGGAGGGAGAAGCTGAGGACTCAATGGACGATGGTAGTGTGATTAAACTGAAGGTAGATAAAATGACAGCTGTGGGTATCGAACCCGGCTGGTTTGTGGTCAGGTTCGTCTACATCAAGAGAAGGAAGCCAAAAGGGCTAGTGCGGTATTCGACTTCACCGGGTCCGGTCCAGAAGTGGTTGGCAATACAAACGCCCCGCCTGCAGTGACGATGTCAGCCGTTATCTACTGCCTCCGCTGCATGGTCGACTCGGACATCCCCCTCAACCAAGGCTGCTTGGAAGCAGTACGAGTGGTCCTCCCCGAGCGCGGTCACTGCATGCTCAACCCGTCTCCTGAAGCCGCAGTCGTCTGTGGCAATGTTGTCACTAGTCAGCGAGTGGTCGATGTCATATTCCGCGCCTTCCAATTCTGCGCGGCTAGCTGTGGTTGCATGACAACGTTACTTTTGGTGATGCTTCCTTTGGCTACTACGAGACGTTGCTGGTGCTCTGGGGCTGGTCCGAGCTGGGATGGCGTCAGTGGAGTCCACACGCATATGACCAATACAAGAATCACTGATGTTGAGATAATGGAGCGCCGCTACCCTTGCATAGTCCGCCACTTTGGTCTCCGTGAAGGCAGTGGTGGTGCCGGTGCTCACCCTGGCGGCTGTGGTGTACTGCGTGAACTCGAGTTCATCCGACCGCTTCATGTGTCGGTGCTGACAGAGCGCAGAGCGAAGTCACCGTACGGTATGGCTGGTGGTGAAAGCGGGATGAAGGGATTGAACCTCTGGTTGAAGAGGGAGGCCGCACAAGTGGTTAACATTGGCGGCAAAAGAACTGTTGAAATGGCCAGAGGTGATCGACTGAGGCTGCTAACGCCCGGTGGTGGCGGCTATGGCCAAGCTTAGGGGTCTTGAGGGTTGAGAACCATGAATAAGTTGACATATGCTAGTGTTAGTCGAGCAGTAGTTTTTATTTCCCAATTTTTCAATATCAGTGCTGCAGTAGTATGTTATTTTTCCTTATCTGAGCAGCTTATATTTTCCTGGTTCTGTCGTGGGTTTCATTGAGCTCGCTCCCTTAGTACGTTACAGCGCCCCTCGCTGATTTATCATGTCTGAAGCCATCTCTACGGGTAGCGTGATGAGCGCCGTAAATGTGTCAGTGATGGAGGAGAAGGAGGTGAAGGTGAAGAACCCGCAACCGGGCGATGGTGTTAGTGAGAAAGAACACAAGCATGAGATCAAGGAAATCATAGAAGCCGAGGTTGGGACTGATGATGATGATGATGATGATGACGGTAGGCTTAGGGTATCACCTGTCTACATATCTCCACTCGCGTAGTGGGAGTTCCTTCCAGTAGGTTCGGCGATTCTTAAAGTGTCCGAGAAGGGCGATACTGATGCTGAAAAGGAGGACTTGAACGCCCTCGCCCAATGCACTGGTTCTCAACCCCAAGGTAGGAGGACGCCGTTTGGTTCTGTGGCAGAGTTGTTTTGTTCAGATGCTGTCGTACTGCCTTCAGCTCAGCCTTTGATGGCTGACATGCCCGTCGACAAGCCGAGTCCGTCTGATATCAAACGTAATTTAACACCACGAGAGGCTCGGCAGTTGGTGGAGCTGCAGTATCATGAACAACTACGGCAGTACCAGCGGTGGCTTCTTGCTTTGGCGGAGGCTGTCAGAGAGAGGCGGCGAGCTGAGGAGGCACCGCATGCACAACAGACAAACGAGGTTACTCGACGGCCAGTGTTGCATTGTTATTGATATTACTTTTTAGGTTGTAGCGAAGCCGTCGTCGGCAACGAAGGATGAAGCAACGGAGAGGAGCGGCGATCCGGCTGTGCATGATGACGAGAAGGTCGCTAAGAAACGGAAAGTTGATGCAGGAAGAGAGGACGGCTTACGGCCGGATTCTCGAGAAGAGGCTAGTTGAACTGTACGGGTTATTAATATGAACATTCTTGCATTATACTATGGATCCAATTATGATGCGCATCGCATCTGATGCTACATAGGTAGCGATATTACGATAGTTTCTCTT
>NW_003206506.1:100755-102522 GCF_000006405.1 Perkinsus marinus ATCC 50983
CTGTCACCTCCGTCGGCATTGTCGGCGTTAGCGAGATGACTTCAAATACTGCGTGGAAGTTCATTCTCTTCCGTTCATTTCTCTGAATCATTTCATTGTTCAACTTGGTCTTGCTCAGCCTTGGGTTTTCAATATGGGATACCCGATGATGTTTTTTGTGCGACAGCGATGAGCTTTCTCTTGGACAGTATTTCGGCAAGGTGGTTGCGCACATCAGTATGGTCCGAAGAGTTGTCGGGGCTGAGCTCTGATGGCGCCATGCGAGTCGCATTCAGCCGTGGCTACGGTCTCATGCTCCCTCCAGCTGATCGGCGGCCGACTCGAAGCAAGCAAGGGAGGAGGTTGTGTACGGTTGCAATGGTGACGTCTGAAGGTCTCATTAACAGTGAAGGAATTTCGATGTATTCTTCGAGAACTATGGTGTTCGTGCACTCGCTAGAAGTTCCCTCCCAGCGGTGGGTCATTCGGCTGACGTCCCGGGTTTGGAGTTCTCCCTAGAGGCCGCAGTGGCTGTTAGTGGCCACCAAGATTTTGAGGACATTGACATCCCCTTTGTATGTCTATGGCGACCCGACAACTTCTCTGTAGCGGTGGCTCAACTGCACTTCCATCAAGAGGTATCAGTAGGTTTGCTTTCATGTATGGTATAGATGGTTAGCATTGGTGCTGGTGACGGATGCATGGTGGTCATTTGGGACCATTTGTTGCATCGCCCGCCCGGCCGCAGAAGCGATGGCCAGCCGCTGAAACCGCCGATGATCACTTAGCTCATTATCCTTCTCGTACGCTGTATGGCGTTGGCGAGATAGCTGATGGGGATGCCTGTGATGAGCGGTCATTAGTTGGCAAGGTAGGGCGACTACACTACAGTAGTAGTCCGGTCGGTCGCTCTGAACCGCTGGTCTCAAAGGCCATGTGTGCTTGTTGCTGTGATGTCTGTTGATTACTCTCGATCCGACTCGCATGTCTTCAACAGGTCAGCTTGTCTTCAACCGCGGGTTGGCTTTCGAGCCGCAGGGAGATCTGCTTGCCATCAGTCGAGTATCGAGCTGTTTCCCAGATCACCTAGTCTAGCACGAACTTGTCTAGTAAGGTTTAGCTGTAGGGTTCTTTTCAGCTCGAGAGCGCATCCTATTGGGACCAGGCGGCGTCTCTTATCCGTGTCTAGTACGATGAAGTATTGAGGGTTGATGTCAACGAAAAGGTAGTAATTGTGCTAAACTATGTCGCTATAGTGGCCACTGGCTGTAAGTCTCTTGAGGTTCTCGCTGGAACGCAGGCGTTTTGCCGAGCCCGTTGGAGAATCAACGAAGGAAATCAACGGTGTGAATGTGATGTTCGCAAATTTTGTACTATACTTATGAGACACAGCAAGGACGCCAAAATACTGTTTCAAAGGAATTGGAATCGATAGCATAGGAGCATGCTGTCGTGATGCTAGCGCTCTCTGTTCTTACAGTTGGTGTTGTGTTGCGAGACCAAGAGGGTACTTGTTTCTGCCGCAGGGTTGTGTGCATGCCGTACGAGTCCGCGGGTTCTGTTGCGAGTGGCCTGATGGATGCGCCCCATCCCAACGTGGGCGATCGTTTCATGTCAGGAGGTGCTGCTGCGGCTAATACGTTTACGATGCGCTCCAACTGTTCGAGGGTAATGCGAATAGTTTATGAAGATCAGCTCCTGATTCGGAGAGCTGACTGGTCCTTGTCAGGCGTATAAGCTGCTGGAGTCTGACGACGTCGATGAGCACAATCCGCCTGGGGCTGGTAG
>NW_003206506.1:102622-108162 GCF_000006405.1 Perkinsus marinus ATCC 50983
CAGCGTGCCGGTCATCAACGTTCAGGGCGCGCAACAGAAACACACCCCTAGGACACCCCGGGAGAGGGCAAGTCCTGACGGTCCCCTCTCTATCCCAAGGCGAACGTCGTTGTCGAGTATAGGCTCTATGAACTGCGCGTAAGGCATAAGGCTTATACATAACGAGAAAAGTCTTCGTTTTCCCCAGAGAGGGCCCTGCAGTCTATTCGAGTGATGGCAGACGCCGAAGCCAGGTGTATAACAGTGTTGGCTCGATTGACGAGGCTGAGCTCCGGCAGAAGATAGAAGATTCTTTACGGGCTCAAGGACGTGGGAATTGCACTTGGAATTCCTCAAGTGGAGAATTCTCTTTTCAGTGTTCGTCAGTCCCGTCCGGGAGAAGCAGCTTTTACGGAGTGTCGGTGCTCGAGTGCTGAATAAGAGGGCTGCCATGGAGAACGCTGCAGGTGAAACGGCGTGGATTTTTGTGGCGCGTGACTCGTCCTTGCCAGCTTGTGGTTTCAACAGTCCCTCGATGATAGGGTCCACTATGTTGGCCAACCCAGCCATGTTTGATGTCCATGATACCAGTGTGGGACAGTTCAATTCAGGTGAGTTACAACTTGCCCTATCTCTTATTTGCTTTCATCTGCTGCGGGCTCCGTCTGGAAAATAGTATTTCTTTAACCACGTTGTATTCGAGGAGACGAGATCATCTGTAGCCTCAGGTCAACAGCTCGTGGAACCTCTCCTTCCTGGATCTCGTCTGCCCAGTACGTCATTGATAACTGAGTAATCCACCGCTAAGTTACCTGTGCAGGTATGGTCGGCCCGACTCCGGTACCATCATCAGCCTTCGACGGGACCCCTCATGGTCTGAATCGTCTGATGGCGCATAAGACCGGCCAGCCTAGCTTCACGAGGCTGCATAGCCAGATGTTTCTGCAGCCGCCGCAAGCTACTGGTGGGCCTACGCAGCCGCATGAACTGCTGTCCAGCGATAATTCCATACCGCATCCTGGACCGACCATGCTACCGTGCGGTGGGGAAGATATGTCGTCTCCACAAGTGTCCGCGATAGACTTGCCGTTTATGGTGAGATAAGCTCTCAGTGCTCTTTGCTATGAATTATCGCTCGCCAGGTCCCTGTAGAAGAGGGCGCCACGGAATCAGTTGTAGGCGAGGAAGACGGACCCAGCCCTCCACGGAATACCCCCATCGATCATGATGACAGTGAGAAGTATTTCTATACCCTCAACCGAATCATCGTATCAAGGTGAGTCTACCTCTTGTGGTCCTCGAGTCTTATCTGCCCTATAGGTCTTCAGAGAGCTCCTTAGTGCTGATGAATATGCCTAGCATCTGGTCCATCGAGACGGACGATGATTGTGAGGCTTTCCTTGCGTAAGTCAGCTGCTGCACACAAGGCTGCGTGAAGGCGAAATAATGAGTGTACATTTTGTAGGTATTGTGATTGTTTGACCGCTGGGTTGGAAAGAGTTCTTCTTGTTGCTGGCGGCAGAGATACTCTGCTCGATTTTTGATATACCATGCGTGTCTAATGCTACTGCTATCTATCCATTATCTCTTTCGAGTCGGAAGCTACTTCACAAGGCTCAGGATTTTGGAGGAATCTGAGCACAATGGTGTTGTGGTGGGAAAAGTCATCACTACTGCGTCCCTGCAAGTGATATCATCAACACATATTGCATCCAATTTGTCTCATATTGAAAATGTCAATTCGTTTTTGCGTTCACGAAATATGAATAGGAAGAGCATCGGCTCCTTTCCAGTGTCTTTTCTATCGTCTATGGCAACAAAATCAGAACCTAGGGACGAAGAGTAAGTACAATAACAGGCGTAAGAATACTACTCGTTGTTTTGAGCGGTAACATCGAGTGAACCAATTTTGAATCCCTCTGATGTTTAATGCGGCTTCGTGTTGAAAAATATGTTGGCATTCCCCAGCTGAGCTCAATGATTTTTACACATGAATTTTTAAGGGAACGTACAGAAGCCGACAAGAATTTCCCAAAATTTTCACAATTTTTCGTACTGTCACCAGTACACGTAGTTGACCATGTGCATATTTCCAGTTCGTTCAGGGATCGAACGACGTCGCCATCACCGCCTCCCTCGATCGTGGATACAGACCGGAGTTTGTTCGAGGGTGATCGATTCCGTCCCGCAAGGCTGTTCCCGATTGGTGAGTCAGTCGGTAAGGTGTGCCCATTCGGTGTACGAATCGCCTTCAGGTTTGGCCGTAGATGATCCAGTGAAAGCAGGACTTGCTTGTCGGCAGACGAAACCGCGGTGGCGGAGGAGACCTGTGGTAAGTTGACTCAAAGCTGTCTTTTTACTACCGCTTGCCTCGTGGGGCTCATTCTTGACCGGCGTAAGAATGGATTATTTGGAATCTTGTCAGTTACAAGCGAATGGCCTCACGACCTACCACTGGGAGAAGATACCAGAAGTTGAGCAGGAGGCGAACACGCAGAATCCCGAAGCTCGAGAAAATGCTGGCGCTACTGCCGAACTCCCTGTGAAGAAGGCGAAACCATTCATGGGAGAAGAAGGACTCATGCCTGACGTTTTGGACCAGAAAATTTGGGTTAAAATAAAGGAGGATGTTGAGAAGCGTTTTAAATGTAATCATATGCTTAGTGATTATTTGGACGATTTTCATCAGGTACCTGTACACACCGTACAACTACAACGAAACCTCTCTTCACTCAAGAGGAGTGCCAATACCTCCTCGAGGCTGCAAAGGTCTATGGTGGTCACGAGCGGTGGCCAGTAGTGGTTGACCGTTGGGTCACACGGTGTGACTCTGACCTCAACTCCAATCACTGTGAGTCACCAGCCGCGTCCTGTCATTGTGGAACTTTCCGCTGTCAGGTCCCTGTCGAGAACGTTTTTTAAAGAGTCTTATGTATACGATACTCGTCCATCTTTTAGCACTTGAGAGGAAGGATGGTGTTCACGCCATGAGCGACTCGCAACAGAAGTCGTGTTCGCTGCTGGCGGCGAAGTAGTGATAGAATCCAGCCCGAGGGTATCCTTTGGAAAGTGCTACAGGTACCATAAGGATTATGACGATAATCGAAGACAAATTTTGGAGAAGCAACTGAATCTCGACGAGGGTTCGAGGCTCCATTTTCGACTCAACTTTCGGAACCTACTGCGAGCTTGCCAGATACCAGTGGTGAGAACTGCATGGGAAGTGACTTGCTCATTGAGTGTCTCAGACCAGCAAGTACGCTGAGTTTGTGGACGGTGTCAAGGGCGAAAGTTTCACTAAGTCGTCTCGGAAGAAGCGAAAGCGTGAGGTATACTCAGATTGGGATCTGTCAAAGATGAGCTCTGTTGCGTCCTCAGGCTGATCCGTCGGAAATCCGAGCGGCTCGGAGCTGCTCGTTGTTCCCACCACCCGTGATTGGAGCCAGTTTATCGAGTACGGAGTCCTCAGTCCTGTCGTCACAGTATCACCTTGTTTTCAGCTGCTAACATCCGGCACCCCCTACACTATCACATGCTGATGGCGAACAATGGGTCGCTGCCGAATGGGGTGATACTACTGAATCGTCTTTCTTGACTAACTGATGCATGTCAGACTTCACGTACCGCCTCGTCCAAGCATGAGAGCGCGGCGGCTTGTATTCAAAGTGAGGTGAATACAATTCTCTCAGCTATGGGCTTCACACAACTACAACCGCAATGCCGCACTCCGAGAACTTCCCGACTGTGAGTCAGTCGTCTCGTCACTGTGTTCAAGCCTCGGGCCTCAGGTACGCGGTGCTTTGTAAGAAGATTGAGATTCTGGCTATGTTACGAGAGATTCATGCTCAGAGTGAGCTCGGATGAGAGAATTGTTCTTCGAAAGGGCGTATTGATATCAGGGCGTTTGCATGTTGAAGATCTTCATACGGAGTACACCAATTTAACTCAGCGGATAAAGCTTCTATCACGCGCGGGTACATTACAGCGATCTCAGGCGGCTCAAAGAGCGAGGCCGAGGTCAGCGAGATGAAACACTGTACACTAGGAAGACGTTCTACACTGCAGAGGGTTGTGTTGTGTGAATTATCGCCTCCTGCTATTTTTTTGGTGCCGCACACGGATCTATGGTCGCGTTGCAATCTGAATTGCTCCGAACATCACCTCGTGATCGGCTATGTTGGTCCAATGCACGTCGACCGCTTGTTTGAGTCCCGTTGGTCCTACTTGCGCGACTGAATGGTGTGAATTGAGCCAGCTTCCTGCGTACAGCAGGAGGCTGACGTCTTTTGCTTTACCGCGGACTGCCCAGGCAAAGTGTGCAACACACTTTGCCGGTCTTTGACGCCATCACTTTGCACAGCAAAAGCAGCAGCCGTACCGACCCGGGTCCCTGAGCTTGAGCTGGCAACTCTAGAGCCGATGAGATTCAACTCATGCCGCACTGTAAGGCGTTTGATAGTAACAGATCCGCTCGTGCGCGAGTGTGGGATCTCGCGAACATCCTGCCGCATGCAAATATTTACGCCAGTTGGTCTGACGTGCAGGCCTTGGCCGAGCCCTTTGGTGGGAGAGATGGATGGGTCTACTATACTAGAAAGTGCGAGGCGGTAGAGCGGAGCGAAGCAGACCCATTCTGGCTAATGTGTTCATGGTAATTCGTGCCAGATGTAATGTAACACATTCATCGGAATGTTGCGCTGTTAAGGAAGTGCTGGTCGAAGGCTTCCGGAGGACTAGAACTCGATGCAGAACCGGACATAAGGATTCAATAGTTAGTGGAGGTTGAGTGCAGACAGATCAGATAGATCCACGGGATCCGAACAATGGTTTGAACGGACAATATTTGAAACGGTCGGGCGAGAGCGAGCTTTACGCTACAGGGAGCGCACGCCATAAGACTGAATGGCTATAGACTCTTATCATCTCTCCTCCCCGTAAGATTGGCACAAATATCAAAAGTGAATTAAATCTACTGAATATATGCAATAGTAATGGGATTCATATTCTGGGCTTTACCGAAGTACTTCCGCATATTTCTGGAATCTTGAACAGTGCCGTCGGAAAGCTTGTAAGTAGAATCGCCAAGTACTTGTTGAACCAGTAGAGGGCCTCTCCATGAAGGAGTAAGGGGGTCGACGTTACGGACCCACTTCATCACGGAGTCACCAACCTTGAATAGACGTCGTCGTGCGACTTGTCGAGTGTAGGTTGATGGATTGATACGCGAGAGAGCATCAGCACGCATCTTCTCCATTACGTTGAGAGTGCTGTCGACCATTCTCTGTCGTTCCCGATCACGACGTCGAGCCTCGAAACGGACAGAGTCTTCGTCGATAGTGTTGCTGACGTCTTCAAACCGTCTTGAGAAGGGCGTTAGAGCATCGAAACCGTAGAATAGCTCTTGAGGACTGTAGCCATATGTAGATCGGGTGTTGATCCTCCGCTGAGCTTTAGTGACATACGCCGGCCACGATTCAGATGTTCAGCACAGAGGCCTTCAATGACTTCTTGAGACAGAGTGTTGACGTTCTATAGGGCATTGCGATGGGGCTAGCGACAGG
>NW_003206506.1:108262-110825 GCF_000006405.1 Perkinsus marinus ATCC 50983
ATCTAGGCCAATGCTTTTGGGCCCACATCACATACTCATTGGCGAGTCTCATCAGCATTGGTGGGACCTTCTGGCGAATAAAGCCGACCTCTTGGTGCTCGTCCAAGAGCTTCCTAGCCTTCGATATCATCTGGTCCAGTTTCTTCCTTATCTGGCCTGCAGTCTTCGGGGCCGCCTCGGAATTCAGTCCGGACATCGCAGCTGCTATGTTATGGTATAGCTGATCGCGTAACGCTGAAAGGACGTATTGGCCGTTGATTCTCCATAGAGGTCCTACTAACACTTCCCTCTTCTCGAGAACGTAAGATTTCCCTGTTGTCGATTGCCATGTCGACCAGCAGACGAATTTCTCCATCGGAAAAGTGCTGACGGGCGGGCCGTATGAGCTGCTGAGTATCAACTGTCCGGCTTTTTGAGGAGGACGAATTCACCTAGAAAATATCTCGCGAAAATCTCGGCCCAAGGGTCCTACCTCGGTGTCGATGCCAGCACTGCCCATAGGGGCCACCTCATCCACGTAGACCACACCGTCGATTTGTGATATCAGTCTCTCTGGACTAGACATAAGGTATCATCACTGAGCACACCATTGAGACGCTCTCTACTCTAACCACACTGATCGGCATAGAAACAAAGAGTTTCTATTGTGAACCGACTTTTGTTTCAAACACTAGTCAGAAACTGGTATCAAACAGGGGGCTGATAGCGTTGTCCTTACTCGTACGTACAGGAGCTGTGAACCAGACGGCATTTCCTTAGTATCACTCTATCATCCTATTTTTCAACCGTATTCTATAGTCGGTGATACCGACTCGGTATCAACTCCCCCTATAGCTTTCAACGGCCCTATAACTCTGCTCAGCCTCGCCGAGAGCTCAGTCATGAATCGAATTAGGTTGAATGACCGCCATTATTCTTCGTAAAACGCGAGAGCAATACGACCAGTGGTAAAGAAACTTTCAAGGGTGTCCACGGATGTGCGCAGTAACTTGAAGAGTCTTTCGTGCAAATTGCAGGAAAAACCTCAACTGAGCGGTCGAAATCAACAGAAGTTCTTTCAAATGTTTTACCCTCAATTCAACACCCGTATATCGCATAAAGGCCAGCCTGGGATAGCAGCGAACAGGCAGCCTCTCGGGACCTCTCTCTCGCCCAGTAGAGTCCTGAAAAAAGTCTTCGCACAGTTCTCGGGCCCGAACGGGATGTCGGGCACGCAGTGGGCCAAGATGTGCCACCAGGCGGGGCTGGTCGACTCTGCGGGGGCCACCCTCACTTCAGTGGATGCCGATCTGGTTTATGTTGATGTAATACGGGCTCGAAGAAATGCGTGTCGAGTCAGCTCTGGGAATTCCTCATTACTAGGTACAGCGACGAGAGTTTGAAGTAAAAGGGATGAAGTTCCCCTTCGAGGTCTTCGCCCAGGAGGCCGTCCCAGCTCTGGCTGAGAAGGCCGGCCTGTCGGTACATGCTGTCATATCGCGACTGGCTGCGTTGGAACAGAATCTCAGCAGTGGAACTCGGCCAACTCTGACGGACAGTTCCGGGCCGAGGGGGAGGGGGTCCAGGTGAGCTCGGTCATGGCCAGGTACTCTCGAGAGTGGTCTCCTTTCAGTGCTCACGAGGCAGAGAGTGCTGGTCCGGCCCGGCTGTATTACGAACACCGTAGACGATCCAGCAGCCAAGGCGGGAGGAATTTCAGGAGGCGGTCGGAGGCTGCCATTATGGAGGCGCAGCCGAGCACCGGGACGCTCGACCTCTCACAAATTTGCGACCGGACTGCAGCGGATGTCCGGGGATCGAAAAAAGAGAAATCATACGTTCCTGGAATGACCACTCATTCTGTACTAATCTCGAACCGGCTATCTCAGTCGACCCGGAACCTCAAGACTCCCGACAGGCGGAGTGGGTCGGTCTCTACTGCTAGCCTTCAGGGTAGTCGAAGTGAGATGGTTGGGCCTGAAAGGTTTTATTATGATACCAAATCGTACACCGGGACTGCCAAACGGTCCCTAGGGGCACCCCCACTGGACAAGTCCCATGCCCGTACCTCGTTGGAGGGCATTGGGGAGGTGACCGAGGAGGAGACGAAGGGAATGCTCATGGACCGACGGCAAGTGGCTCAGGGCAGGCCGGACCGGTCGGTCCTGTCGGGGACTTCGTCGGCCGCAGTGTTGCCCATGGCAACCCCAGGCCCACTGGAGAGGAGGGTACTGCATCATTCCCCCTCGATGGCTTGCCTTCCTACCCTACCACCAGCGGTGTCCTACCCTGTCCAGTGTGCTGGTGGCCTCAGTAGTATGCCGCCTGCGGTCCGGCCGCAGCTCGTGCCTAATTCAGTGGTGTACTCCCCGATGGTTCCTCTCGCACCGCAGCGGCCAACGACGGTTATGTTCGCTCTTTCGTCGCCCTTGGACGTCCCTCCTGGGCCAAGGATGCGACCCTTGGTGATCGACAGTTGATGGAGTTGCTGTTCATGGCCATGACTGTGCTCATGTCGTACATTACCAACGTACATGTTGTGTTGGTTAGCATAGTGGCAGCGGAGGGAACCGCTCAATTGCTT
>NW_003206506.1:110925-112833 GCF_000006405.1 Perkinsus marinus ATCC 50983
TTGGGAGACCGATTGCTGTTGTGAAGTGGTAACAACAGCACCGGTGGAGTGATAGGTGTTAGCCTGTTCACTGCCGTGGGAACACCAGGTATGGCATTCGTGTTGGCTTGAGATGATTGTGCCATGCAGTGAGAGCGATGCTCACTGATAGCAGCGACCGATTCACGTTTCAGCTGTGCTTGGGTCGGAATGGCAACTGTCCATCGAATCTGATAGTGATCCGATGAGGAGAGGTTAATGATAACTCTCGCAAGTTGTCGTGAGACCGGAGTCACCCATGAGGGAAGGTCACAGCTGAGTAGATGGTCATCAGCAAGGCGGCAGAGATCGGCTGATACTGCTTCGAAGACCGAAGTCAATGAAGTCGTTACAACAACCACCGGGGCTACTGAGACGCCATCTGATTGATCAGAGCTCGCGTGTTCGCTTCCAGCGGGCAAGCTTGAGGACCCCGAGCCTGTAGCCGATTCCGACGCCGGGGCCGTTATAGGGCCGGGTACGGACATTGCTTTCACAGGCGTAAGGGCATCAGAGGTGTTTCTCAGAATGATCTGAACGTCGACGGTAGAACCAGCTTCAATGTCCTGGAAGCACTTGGACAGCAGTCTCTCGTTCTTGGATATGGATTCTCGGCATGCAGCCCCCAAGTTGTTAAGGAAGTGCTGGTCGAAGGCTTCCGGAGGACTAGAACTCGATGCAGAACCGGACATAAGGATTCAATAGTTAGTGGAGGTTGAGTGCAGACAGATCAGATAGATCCACGGGATCCGAACAATGGTTTGAACGGACAATATTTGAAACGGTCGGGCGAGAGCGAGCTTTACGCTACAGGGAGCGCACGCCATAAGACTGAATGGCTATAGACTCTTATCAGCGCTGATTATCGATAACTCGGGCGCGCGCTTTTTCATCGAGATTATACTGCTTTGGACAGTATGAAGGTGTGGTGGAGTCAAGAGTAAACTTATGGTTACCGTTGCAGGCCTGGAAGCTTCCGTTCGGCGCGTTCTCACGTGAAAACTAAATGAAATTGATGCAGTAAAAACCATATTGGCCGGTCTCTAGATCGGATAGTGTAGCACTGCATGAATTGATTCTTCCACCAGTTGGAGTCGTTACACTATGGACTACTCAGAGCAGGATAATCTGAATGGCATTCGTTTGAGTTGGAACGTCTGGCCGACCAATAAGCTCGACCATACCAGGATAGTTGTGCCTATGGGAGCTCTGTACTCAGGGGAAAGAGTTTTACTGCCAGTATTTGATATGTACTCAGATACACTCCATTGAAGCAGACGAGTAACCTCAACTTTTTCGAATATGAACCTGTACAGTGTCGAACCCGCGACTGCAACGCCATATTGAATCCCTATTGGTATTAATAGCCGCTCTGTCTTTCCTTGATTGTTGATCGATTATTTCTCAGTGTGGTGGACCTGAGGTCCAAGACGTGGGCATGCCCCTTCTGTCTCCAGCGTAACTCCTTCCCGCAGATGTACGCTCAGGTTATCTCTGAGACGGTAGTAACAGCTCATGGTGACTACTTCACTTGATTGGTTCGATTTCAGATGTTGCCTGCTGAGCTCCAACCACAGTACACTACTATCGAGTACATCCTTCCAAACCAGTCCGCTCAGCCTCCAGTAGATCTCTTGTACGGATTCAATCCCTCATCATGAGTGTTGCCAGGTGTTCCTCTTTACTGTGGATACGTCCATCTACGAGGAGGAGTTGGAGCAGTTGAAGGACTCCCTACAGCAATGTCTGTCTATGATGCCTCCGGACGCGCTAGTCGGTCTCATCACCTTCGGGACTATGTGCTACGTCCACGAACTCGGTAGAGCTCGTACAGTGAGAGGAGTAGAACATGATGTGTGCTCAGGCAACCAGGACATGCCTAAGGCATAT
>NW_003206506.1:112933-130596 GCF_000006405.1 Perkinsus marinus ATCC 50983
CCCGGCATGGTTGTTGGAACTGATATGTCGGAGCCGATCCGATCACATGTGGACCTTCAGCAGGAGGAGAAGAACGCGAGGTAATGTCGGGCGAGGATTTCTAATTATATTTACTTATACGCTCATCCCTCTCGAAGTCCATCATAAATCATTAAATAAATCTTCATCATTAAATTTTATTGTTAGTAATTCCCGTTGTAGTTTGCCTCACACGAATATCAGATATACCAAGGCGGCGATGAAGTACTACAACAGCATTGCCACTCGAGCCGTCCACGCGGGTATGGCGGTTGACATTCTGGCCTGTAATCTGGATCAAGTGGGGCTGTACGAGATGAAGGTGGTCAGCGAGAAGACTGGTGGCGCCGTGGTCCTCAGCGACAGTTTCTCCATGCACGTAATAATTACTCCTTAGTTGGTCGTTGATTGATTCCATCATGGTTAGGTCTTCAAAGCGTCGTTCCAGAAGATGTTCGAGCTCGACCAGGATGGGTACCTCCAAATGGGGTTCAACTCCAAGATTGATGTAATACACTCCTATCGTTTCTCCCTAACCTACGCCCAGCCAACCGGAAATCGGACGCTTGCACTCTGGGTAGGTGCTCACATCGAGGGAGTTCAAGTGCTGTGGTTGCATCGGTGCATGCTCGAGTGCTGGCAAGAAGACCGCATCAGTGGCGGAAACTGAAATCGGCGAATCAGGTGAGGAGCTCTACTGCTACCAAGTCGGGAAATGCTCTTTTCTGGCAGGCACGACTCAGTGGACGATGGGTGGCTTAGACAAGAATACAACCTATGCATTCTACTTCGAGCCGACAGCAACCCAGGCAGCATCGGGTGGTGGACCACGTCAGAGTTACTTACAGTTCCAAACACTGTATAACCATCCAAGTGGGCGGAGGCGTTTGCGGTAATGTTGAAGGCGCTCAAGTCCGCTTGTGGGAGGTCCTGTTCTCCTTATTCTTAGAGTTACTACGGTGTCCACGCGCTATGCTGACCAAATATCTGATATCGCCACAGGATTCGACCAGGAGGCGGCCGCAGTTCTTATGACGAGGTAACGTCTAGTGTCCCTCCAACCGACGACTCTGTGCTCCATCTCAGGTTTGCGGTGACCAAATGCGAGACGGAAGATCCGCTGGATGTCATGCGATGGGTCGATCGTATGCTCATTCGGCTGATCGCTCGGTTCGCTGATTATAGGAAGGTGAGATTCGGCGCATCCTCTCGCGAGGATATCAGGGGCTCTCATTGTGTTGTAGGACGAACCGAATTCTTTCCGTTTGGCGAAGGAGTTCACCATCTATCCCCAGTTGATCTACCATCTCAGACGATCCTCCTTCCTACAAACCTTCAACGCATCACCCGATGAGACTGCGTAGGTTCGTCCTTCGGGGTCACTCCCCCACTTCTTCCCTTCTAGGTATTATCGTACTATCCTCATGCGTGAGAATACTAACAACTCTCTAGTGATGATCCAGCCTGCGCTCTTACAGTAAGCCTAGTGCTGTTATCAGGAGCGAAATCGGCTTGTAGGTATTCATTCGAGGAAGGTCCGCCGCAACCGGTCCTCTTGGATTCTACATCGTTGAAGCCCAATGTTATCCTATTGCTGGATTCGTGAGTCTTGGCCGTCTGGAATGGCCGCCTATAGTGGTGGTCTTCAGTTACTTCCATGTGGTGATTTGGAGAGGAGAGACTATCCAAGCCTGGTTTGAGGCAGGCTACCAGGATAAAGAGGAATACGCTAACTTCCGCCAGCTACTGGCCGCCCCTGAGCAGGACGCCAAGGCGATCCTCAACGATAGATTCCCGGTAAGTGCTCGTGTTTTCAAGGCAACTTTGATTGCCAATTCTGTTGACTGTAGGTGCCTAAGTTCGTCCAGACGAGCCAGGGTGGCTCCCAGGCCCGTTTCCTTACGTCCAAGGTTAACCCGTCGGTCACTCAGAACTCGGCATCTGGAGGGTTCGGGGACGGCAACTATGACGGTTCTGTGGTGAGATATTTCCTCGAGAGTCTTCGTGGAGCTCTGATGTGTACTTCACTCAGGTACTCACTGATGATGTGAGCTTGCAGAAGTTCATTGAGTGCTTGATCAAACTCGCTGTACAGTCGTAGTCGATGCCATTATGCTTAACAACCTGCCAACTGTTACCGTTAAATTTTATCATAGTGGTTTCCTGGTACGACCGTACTTGATGATTTGTGTTGATGTCATAGCAATGCCCCGGAGGAGTATTCGACTGGCACTGTTACGGTAACGAAGTTTGTATATGTATGGCGATCAGAATTGTGGGATCGGCACGTGTAGGGAGAATCCAGACGCTTGCATGTGCCACTATTTCGATCTATTCCTAGGCTTGTATTCCCTCACCAACACGACAACCGGAAGCCGTGGCCACTTCCCATGAATTCAGTGCGTAGCATCTCTACTGAAATTGTGTCTTCAGAAGCAAAGAGAGAAAGTGTTGGAAAGTTATGTAACTATTTGTTCTCTCAACAACGATATTGCAACTCCGACAATATATCGAGACGAAGGGAAAATCTCCATAGCAAATTGCACCCTTTCACACATGAACAGAGTGCCGCTCGAAATTTGTTCACAGAAATTCTGAACTTGGAATTTGGAACTCGGAGCCTAGAAATTGAACGAGCCCCAGTCGTTAAATTTTCAGTGATCAATGTGGGTTTCGGTTGTCGCTCATCTTGAGCCCTCTTGAGATTCTCTCTGGCGGGTCACCATGTAAATATTTCATTAACAAACGCAACACTGAAAAAAGATCGAATCATATCTTGCAAAGATTGTTAGAAAAAATCTAGTTCGAGTAGTATCAGAGGATGAGAGTACGTAAGATCATCTAGCCTGGGCAGCAATCATGGCGGCAGCGTTCATTTGAGCCTGATGTTCCTGAAGTTCCTCAACGGCCTTAGCGGCCAACTGGACGGCCTTCGCCATAGCGCTTTCTGTCAGTACCGACTCGGATTCAGGACAAGCACCGAATGAAGTCGCGAACTCCAATGCAGGACTGACAAGGGCGGACCATGCCACCGCTGGGCCACTTCTTCAGCTCACTCTGGGCCCTCGGGCATTTCCATACGACGACGTCTCAACAGTTGAGTTCTCAAGTTGATCACCTCCGCATTGACCAATAGAATCTGCCATAAGGTGATCCTTGGCATTTGCATGAGCAAATTGATGTGGATGGAAGGACTGCGAAACACCTCGAATTTCCGTTGGCTACCTTCTCAGACAGCAGTTCGCAATCTAATCGTGCTAGGTCTTTCTGAAGACCGATCATAGTGGTCTCCAACCCATCACCAGGAGTGTTAATAGTCGGACTGCACCACACAAGAGGCTACACTAGACCCTCCTCGTTGTCATTCACCCGCGTGGAGGATCACCCACAGCTTGTGTGTCCTTGAAGCTCGGATGGACGAGAGCCGTTGGTGACAAATTATACATCCCATTCGGGTCTACACGAACGGACTATACAGGGTAAAGAGTCTCCCAGGATATGCTCACCTTGCACTGTGTTATCATGTCCCTGCCAAGGTAGAAGGTCCGAATATCTAGGCCAATGCTTTTGGGCCCACATCACATACTCATTGGCGAGTCTCATCAGCATTGGTGGGACCTTCTGGCGAATAAAGCCGACCTCTTGGTGCTCGTCCAAGAGCTTCCTAGCCTTCGATATCATCTGGTCCAGTTTCTTCCTTATCTGGCCTGCAGTCTTCGGGGCCGCCTCGGGATTCAGTCCGGACATCGCAGCTGCTATGTTATGGTATAGCTGATCGCGTAACGCTGAAAGGACGTATGGGCCGTTGATGCTCCATAAAGGTCTCACTAACACTTCCCTCTTCTCGAGAACGTAAGATTTCCCTGTTGTCGATGGCCATGTCGACCAGCAGACGAATTTCTCCATCGGAAAAGTGCTGACGGGCGGGCCGTATGAGCTGCTGAGTATCAACTGTCCGGCTTTTTGAGGAGGACGAATTCACCTAGAAAATATCTCGCGAAAATCTCGGCCCAAGGGTCCTACCTCGGTGTCGATGCCAGCACTGCCCATAGGGGCCACCTCATCCACGTAGACCACACCGTCGATTTGTGATATCAGTCTCCCTGGACTAGACATAAGGTATCATCACTGCGCACACCATTGACATACTCTATACTCCAACCACACTGATGGGCATAGAAACAAAGAGTTTCTATTGTGAACCGACTTTTGTTTCAAACACTAGTCAGAAACTGGTATCAAACATGAGGCTGATAGCGTTATTCCTACTCGTACGTACATGAGCTGTGGACCAGATGGCATTTCCATAGTGTCGCTCAATCATCCTATTTTTCACCACGTACTCTATAGTCGGTATCAACTCCCCCTGTAACTCTGCTCAGCCTTGCCGAGAGCTCAGTCATGAATCGAATTAGTTTCATTGACCGCCATTAGTCTTCCTGAAACGCGAGAGCAACACGACTAGTAGTAGAGAAACTGTCAAGGGTGTCCACAGATGTGCGCGGTAACTTGAAGAGTTTTTCGTGCAAATTGCAAGAAAACTCTCAACTGAGCGGTCGAAATCAACAGAAGATTTTTTCAAATGTTTTACCCTCAATTCAACACCCGTATATCGCATAAAGGCCAGCCTGGGATAGCAGCGAACAGGCAGCCTCTCGGGACCTCTCTCTCGCCCAGTAGAGTCCTGAAAAAAGTCTTCGCACAGTTCTCGGGCCCGAACGGGATGTCGGGCACGCAGTGGGCCAAGATGTGCCACCAGGCGGGGCTGGTCGACTCTGCGGGGGCCCCCCTCACCTCAGTGGATGCCGATCTGGTCTATGTTGATGTAATACGGGCTCGAAGAAATGCGTGTCGAGTCAGCTCTGGAAATTCCTCATTACTAGGTACAGCGACGAGAGTTTGAAGTGAAAGGGATGAAGTTCCCCTTCGAGGTCTTCGCCCAGGAGGCCGTCCCAGCTCTGGCTGAGAAGGCCGGCCTGTCGGTACATGCTGTCATATCGCGACTGGCTGCGTTGGAACAGAATCTCAGCAGTGGAACTCGGCCAACTCTGACGGACAGTTCCGGGCCGAGGGGGAGGGGGTCCAGGTGAGCTCGGTTGTGGCCAGGTACACTCGGGAGTGGTCTCCTTTTAGTGCTCCCGAGGCAGAGAGTGCTGGTCCGGCCCGGCTGTATTACGAGCACCGTAGACGATCCAGCAGCCAAGGCAGGAGGAATTTCAGGAGGCGGTCGGAGGCTGCCGTTATGGAGGCGCAGCCGAGCGCCGGGACGCTCGACCTCTCACAAATTTGCGACCGAACTGCAGCGGATGTCCGCGGATCGAAAAAAGAGAAATCATACGTCCCTGGAATGACCACTCATTCTGTACTAATCTCGAACCGGCTATCTCAGTCGACCCGGAATCTCAAGACTCCCGACAGGCGGAGTGGGTCGGTCTCTACTGCTAGCCTTCAGGGTAGTCGAAGTGAAATGGTTGGACCCGAAAGGTTCTATTATGATACCAAATCGTACACCGGGACTGCCAAACGGTCCCTAGGAGCACCTCCACTGGACAAGTCCCATGCTGGTTCCTCGCTGGAGGGCATTGGGGAGGTGACCGAGGAGGAGACGAAGGGAATGCTCATGGACCGACGGCAAGTGGCTCAGGGCAGGCCGGATCGGTCGGTCCTGTCGGTGACTTCGTCGGCCGCAGTGTTGCCCATGGCAACCCCAGACCCACTGGAGAGGAGGGTACTGCATCATTCCCCCTCGATGGCTTGCCTTCCTACCCTACCACCAGCGGTGTCCTACCCTGTCCAGTGTGCTGGTGGCCTCAGTAGTATGCCACCTGCGGTCCGGCCGCAGCTCGTGCCTAATCCAGTGGTGTACTCCCCGATGGTCCCTCTCGCACCGCAGCGGCCAACGACGGTTATGTTCGCTCTTTCGTCGCCCTTGGATATCCCTCCTGGGCCAAGGATGCGACCCTTGGTGATCGACAGTTGATGGAGTTGCTGTTCATGGCCATGACTGTGCTCATGTCGTACATTACCAACGTACATGTTGTGTTGGTTAGCATAGTGGCAGCGGAGGGAACCGCTTAATTGCTTATACTGCAAGGTGGTATTTGAGCCTTGAAGTCGATCGTACAGTTTTACCGAGTGGATCATAGTGTTGTTCCTGACGTGCTCTTATCCAATAGCATTGTCATTTTCAAGCGCACTTAGAACAACTGTGTATAAAGAGACTGTGAAGGCGGCATGGTTCTTGATAGGTCTGGCGATTCATAGGCCGTGAGTCAAAGGGGCCTGTTGCTCACTGGTGGTAGGAGCTGACTCGCAAATTGTGCTGAAATTGAGTTTTCGAGTAGACGTGGGGCTCTGCTCGGACGGCGAGAGTAACCTTCAAATATCCGTCTTAGCATCTGGTCACTAGAAACCATGCTCCACCAATCTCACCAGCGGCCTTCAGGAGGCAAAGGGAATTACTCTCGGGGGTCACTGGTTGGCCGTGGCCGTAGTGGACAAGGTCGGGAGCCGAACACCTATAGGCCTTCCCAGGGCACTCACCGATCGCCGATCCTCCCTATCCCACGGGTGATCTCACGCCGCCTAAGACTGCATTTCTTATGGTCAACTACATTTGTTGGTGGCGATATTAAAATAAACAGAAAATTACGGAGCTTAATTTTCATTGCTTGCTGTACACTTCTACTCGCAGTCGTGTGTGAACTTCTAGATTCCCGAGGAAACTCCTGAGCTCAGCTGATGAAAGCGAACATATATTCCAACACTACGATGTCGCATTTTTCTTTCACTTCCCCAGGCCGGTAGCGTTCCGAACGGCTTCCCCCCGAGCAAACTCCACCATGGGGGTGGTCTCCTCCCCCCTCCAACCGGTCCACCGATCACTGTCCCTTCCCAACAACGGTCACCATATAAGAAGGCTCTCCCACCGCCGCCGCCCACCTGCCATTTGCTGACTCCCGAGGAACAAGCCATGTGGGCTAGCGCTCCGTGAGACCTCCCGCCTCCTGAGTGGATGTGGCCAAGCCCGGTGGTCAGGTACGCCTGTCCTGGCTGTGGTAGCCCTTTTATGAAGTGGTCCCAATGCGAGACGCACTTGGTTTCGTCTGCTATTTGTCAGTCTGTGGTGAGTGGAGGAGACGAGAAGCAGTAGGCATTGCATGACCCTTACGATGTACGAGGGCATCTCAGGCAGTGCGAGGCCTTCGCGACTGCTCACGCCGGAGCCCTCCGTCCTCCGACAGCCCCTGCCCTACCGAAGCCCCATCGGAAAGTGTCGACCTCTAGTAGGACTTCTGGTGGAAGGAGTAGGGAAGGCCGGCAGAGGGTGGAGACTGAACGGGAAATCCAGGTCGGCTGGAGGTTTACCATGGGTTCGCTCGGCCTCTCCAGCGACTCTACAGAAAAGGAGGGTCGATTGTGGTTCTCAAGTAGTGTCGTAGCTGAGCTTTTTCTGGCACTACGAGTCCGTTTTGGGTGTTGTTATTTTGCGATATGAATGAACATTGCCTGTGGCGGCGTGGTCGTTGCGGTGTGGGTCTTCTGAATCCACCTTCACAGGCTATCAAAGACGAATACGAAAAGGCAATCTTTGGTGGCCGTCGCGGATCGATGTCGACTGTGAGCGGCGCGAGTCCGAGCAGTGGAGTGCCTTACTGCGATACTTCCGATCGCTCTGGTACCATCGGGGGCCCTATGGACTACCATGACAGGATGGGTCATGAGTATGGCTCCTCGGGGTAAGGCCCCCCCACCTCAGCTGCGTCGAGACCATGCGGTGTAGGTTCGGCCGAGTGTGTTTGATCTGCCAGATGGGGGAGTCTAGCTGTGCCCTGGCTCCATGTGGCCACATGCTGGCCTGCTACAGCTGTCCTAGGGGAGGGAGTGCCTCGAGACTGAAATCATCTGCTGGTCTTAGGCACTCTAGCACTGCAGCTCCAAGAGTGCCCCTGTTGTGGCTCGCAAATCCATCAGCTTATCCATGTTTGCCCAGTGGACATAAGGTCAGCCCGTCCTCCATAGTAATGTAGTAGTGTTGGTCATAGACACTATCATCTGAACATCTTCAACGGCAATGGCCTTCAAATGAACGGAGCCGGCGGTAGCGTGACCATCCCCCGCATACAGGTCGGCTGCTTGGGTCGAGAAAAGGGCCCTAGGAGTTCATCAGGACTTCACTCCTAGCTCTGGGACGTCGGGTATCGACTCTATAGAGATCAACACGGAAGGGTCTTGGAGACCCCCTATATGATCTACTGCTACGCCCGACTGCGAGTCTTTCGTAGTAGACTAAGTAGTCCCGGCGCTGGCACTTGTTGTTTCCTTAGACCTCCGACTTGCCTACCTCCGGCTCGACTGTTGTTTCAGTGACTTGTACTATTACTTTCCAAACGAAGCTTTATTGATCAATCATTCCATCTATGTTTCCGAGATGGCAGCCGAGGCGTGTCCCCTTCCCTTGCCATGTAATAACAGTTCTGAAGACAGAGTTTCGTGGCGCGTGACGGAGAAGACCTAAGATGACATGTCCATCCTGTGTGCAGCATGGTTACTACTCATGCTACTGCCGATCGATCCTATGCGTGCTGTTAAGCTTTGCGTTCAGTCATGTGGAATTCGGACTTACATTTTTCACAGGCTTTCCTATAGGAGCTAGAGCCGTCTAGCCATTGTCGTTATGCCCACTGGCAGATCAATAGTCTTTGAAGGTGTTGATACTGAGCCTGTTGCTACTGGCCCGGTAGCCCCTGCTGGTCACCCTTTTATTGCCAGTGGAGTCCCCTCCATATGATCTTGGCAGTATTCGCGGACAAGTATACTAATTTAGCACTATTAAAGTGAAGACACAGATGTCACTGGCCGGACAGGCACCGTGACAGATTGACATTCGCAGGGTCTTTATTCAGACCACGCGTTCAACAGCAAAGTTTCGGGAACAGCCCTAGTCGGGTTGGACATATCATTTGGGAGCTCAGATGAGCGGCACGAGGAGGGAAGGTTGGATGGATCTCATTGCAGAGGAAATGGTCCGGACCCAGTTTTCTGGGAGAGACGGATTTAAGCCCTGCGACCGAAATAAGCCGTATTCGAAAGAGTCGAGTGCTGGTTTACCCGGGCTGAGTAGGTCGACTTTGTAAGCAGCCAACTTGCCAGCAGCTCTCGGTTTGCCGCCTGGCTCGAGAGAAAGAGTGTGTGTGGGAGAGCAGTATGGTACGGGGTCCATATTGAGTGGTCCAGGATGGTCTTCGGGGACACGGTCGTATAGCACGTTCTGGGGAAGGGGAATGAGGTGCCTTGAGGAATGACCCTTCGGGAGAGAGGTGGCCCGACGGACAAGCAACATGTCGGTGCTTGAGGTCGCCAAGAAGTTTCTGGCTGTCTTTGCCGTCAATAGCCCATCCTATGCATCCATGCACAATGCCATCGAATTATGCATGTTGTTTCTCCTCTCATATTCTCTTCCTGTGTTACAGTAGGCTCCTGTAGTATCACTAACAGACTGCACTCACGTCTGACCGTCGGTTTTGTGGTATGAAATAGTTGATAGAATGAGTGAGAGTACTACTCTCCTGTGGCATCATCACATAACACAGATCTGTGAGTCACAGACGGTGACAAGATAGTGAAAGATAATAGTCTTCCTAGTAACTTTCCGTGAAGGTATAGCGAGCGACTGCGCGATTTCTCATCGATTCCCCTCGGATTTTTGGACGTGACTTTCTGCGGTGTTGGAGACCTCGATAGACGAAGCCTGCGTGGATTGAAATAACGACCACCAAGGCGACGACGCAAGATACAATCATTCCGTCACCGACACATCATGGACATTGTACCCGTCCCATTATACAAACTATGCATTCGTGTAAGGTCATTGTCTAACACAAATCATAACTTGGATTTGGTCAGCGCGAAGATGTCTCCATCACAACGTGTTCAGCATAACTAGCATATTTTGTGGTATTCGTCTCTGACTAACTCAACGCAACTGCAGGTATGTCACACAGGGAATAATCAAAATACTAACAAACTAAAACACTTAGCGCGCCTATGGTTCAAAGATCTGAGAAGTTCACGTCCACCGAAGTTATCCAAAGTTAAGGTAGTGGCTAATTGGAGCTGCGCATCATAGCCATAAACTCATCAAAATCTATTTCTCCATCTCCGTCCAGGTCGACCTCGCTGATCATCCTCCTCACAGTGTCTTGACCAAGAGCAGTCTTGACGTCATCGTTACTGAGAACCTTCTGCAACTCGTCTTGAGATATCTTCCCATTCCCATCGAGATCGAACAGCCGAAACGCGGCCCAACACACATCTTCTTGAATGTACCTGTCGATACAACCTCGCCAAATTATCACATACATCATATCACGTTTTCTTGTCAATAGTAGCTGCGATAAACTCGGTATAATCTATAGCACCAGATCCATCAGAGTCTACGTCCCTCATTATCTCCTCAAGATCAGCAGGCAGCGACACATCCAGTGACCTCATCCCTATTTCAAACATCTTCCTGATACCACTGTGATCTCGACAACCGACCTTCTTTGATCTCCTGCACAGTCAAAGTGCCATCGCCGTTTTCATCCAAAGCCTGGAAGGTCTTCTTCAGACGCTCAATGTCCGATTCGGCCAGCTGCTGAGCGATGACCGTTAACGCGACCTGAGAAATTGCAGGATACTGTATAGGAAAACCCCATGATCGCTAGCTGCTCATCATCCCATATAATAAGCTCGGATACTACCTTCTTCATCTTGTTCTGTGCTCGGAAATTCCTCAATCCAGAAACTACGTTACGATGCTCTTCAGCATCGCCATCAGCAGTCTTCGCCAAGTTCTTGATCCATCTATGGCCGAGAGCCTGCTCTGCCGTCCACCTGTGAAAAACTACCATGCTGGGTTGTAGCGATAGTCCACGTAATTACCTCTGTGCTTGGTCGAACGTCAATAGCTTGCGTATAAGATCCTTAGCGTCATTGCTGACATGCTTCCATTCCTCGTCGGGAAAGGTGTACTTTCCTGACTTCACTCGAGCCAGAATTTCCGCATCGGTATCACCATGGAAAGGAGGGTAGCCGCAGAGGAGGATATACCTGAATCGATTAAGTCATAACAACCCAAGCGTTCGGTGCTGCTCTTCGATGCGTTTCCAGAAAGGCTCCAAGAACGTTAAACCGCACCCCAGATGCAACCGAAATTAGCCTTCACCAACGCGGTATCACATTATGACTCCACAGCTCCACAGATCGCAGGACTCGTTGTATTCGCCTCTCAAAACTTGGGGTGAAACATAGTACCTAGGCCGCTACATTGGAAAGTAAACACAGCGTGAATCTCACGGTGTGCCAGCCTTAGTCTTCAAATGAACATCGCTCCCAAACTTGGAAGCTAAGCCGAAATCTATTATTTTCAAGGGGGAATTCTCCGCGTCGTTTAAGAAAAGAAAGTTTTCTGGTTTCAAATCTCGATGAACCTACAGCAAAAATCACAATTTCTTTCGCGGCAAATCCGACTGCATCTTACGATGTTGTTTTTATGACAATAGTACACCGCTGAAATTATCTGTTTCATCAAACTAGCCGCGCCACTCTCCGTGAAATAACCCTGGTCAATAATTCTGTCGAAGAGCTCTCCACCAGTACCTGACGACAGAGGTCCCCACAAGAAGGGATGAAGGGCCTTACACAGCTCCAGGACGAGATAGATATTCTTCGCATCTTCGAATGTTTCGAACAGTTTGACAATGTTAGGATGGTCGAGAGTTTTCATGATAGCAATCTGATAGTAGAGAACTCACACGAGCGGAAGCATTACGACGCAACGGACCTCCTGACGGAATCGAGCGACGTTCTTCAAATGCGATTTCGGTATTGTTTTAATAGCACGTACAAGCTTAGTCGACTTGTTAGTCGCCTTCGACACAGATCCATAAGTGCCTGACCATCTCACCAGACTACTCGCAGGCGTAGCTACCGAGCTCAGCTCCACCTTGACCGAGGGTCTGCTTCTCGACATCATACGAATCCGAGAGTAACTTCCCTTCGTTGTCGAGGATGAATCCAGAGCGCTGAATCGTCACCATACGAGAAACACCGCGGATGGCAAGGGCTGTTCCCCACGGCTGATAATACCCAAGATTGAATTAACTCAAGGAGTGGTATGATGACAAGAGACTTCGACTAGGATACCGAGGAACTAGCGGGGCATTATCCACCGCCTTACAATTGCTACTACTATTCGACATAACTAATGATAACATAACTACAGCTGCACCACCTACTTATTCACTCGCTTTTTCAAAGCCTGCCGAGTCTTCCTCATCTTAGCACTCATCCTAGACGAAGCTTTGTGACCCGTCTTGGTGGTTTCGGCCACTTGCGCAGCCGTCCATACCTCCGAAGATCCGTCAGCCTTCCTTATAGTGACCTTGGGGTCGACCTCGTCCTGCCCCTGACTTAACTCGAATTCACACTCACTAGCATGTGGCACCTTTTTCTTCAGCAGCTCTGCAACGGCCTTATGCAGGAGCGAGCCCTTGGTAACAAGACCCTGCGTGGACCGTAACGCCTCCACTGCTTGTTCATACACCTTCTCATCCCGATACACTTGCGGCTTACTAACCGTCTCAGTCGAGGCGGCCACTGCTGATTCTCGCTTCCGTTTAGTCGCCTTACTCTTCGACGGCGCCGAGCTTTCCTTGGACACCTCGAGAGGGCCTTCAGGGGTCCAACCGGCGTGTCTCTCCGGGTCGGACCGAGAGTCCTTCATTTCCTGCGCAACCGAATGCTTCTGAGACTTCTCTTCAACCTTGCAAACTTCACACTTCTGGCCGTCAACGATGATAGAGCCCTCGGCGATCCATGACGACCTTCGCGACTTGCCCGCTCGGGTGTTAAGGAAGGCGAACTGCGACTTCCTAGGCCAGAACACCTCCACCAGCTGGGACTTGTCGCCTCCGCTCTCGGCGATGCTCTTCACCAAGGCTTCGAACAGGGTTTGCGGCGTATGCCCCTTCAAATTGCCGACTTCAACAGACACCACAGTACCCATAGTGGGCCCGGTCGACTTCCTAGAGGATCTTCCAGAAGGCACTGGAGACGTTTCACCGTCAACCTTCTCCTGTTCGTTCTTAGCTGCATGTGCAACTCGCTCAGTAGCCTTGGCCAAAGTCGTCTTATCAGCACCGTGTGCAGTCTTCTTCACCACCTCAGCAGCCGACGCAGGCGCCTCGTCATCAGCATCTCCGCCGAACTCTGGAATAACAACGCCGAAGTCTTCGGAACTGACCGAATCGGTTTTGCTCGGGCCGCCAGCAGTGGCCAGAGGAGTCGAATCAGGAGCCTGCCGATAAAACAACTTTCTACCTCACGAATACTTCCCAAACTCACCCTAGTCTCCATCGAATTCCTTCGGGACTTCTTAGGCGTACTAAGCTTCTTCCGTACAGGCTCGGGGACAGTAGATGAGGTCGGTGCCTCCTTCGCCGGTTTACTCTTCTTGGGAGACTTCTTGCGCTTCTTAACTGGCGGCTCTTCCTCAGCATCTTCAACCGACTTATCCTTTCCCACCTCCTCAAGATGCTCGACCGGTTCATGCTTGGTCGCTGCTTTCACCTTCCCAACTGATTCATCCGGCTCATCCTCCATCACGGCTTTCTCCGTCGCTGTCTTCTCTTCAGCTGGTTTTCCCTCACTCACTGCGACAACCCCAACCGGTTTACCTTCAGTCATCGCCATTGCCTTCGACGCGGCTTCCTCGAATAAAAACTGCTCCTCAGAATCGCTGGAGTCGCTGCTATCGTCGTTGAGCAACCAATTACTACTCTCCGTAGCAGGCACGACCGTTTTCCGAGGGGACGACACAACAACAGCAGATTCCACAGGCTCCACTGCAGGGGCCTTAGTAGGAGAAGCTTTTTTCTGTGGTGTACTCACCTTAACAGGCTCGGGTGCTACTGCCGCCGGAGTAGTGAGATATTCAACTTCCTCAGTCGCCGACATCTCGACATCCGCCTCACTATTATTGTCATCGTCATCATCATCGCCGAACGTGGGAAGCTTGAATATATAGTCGGCCTCCCCACCAGAGGAAGAAGAATCATCGTCTTCGATTGTTGCCTCAAGCTCCGCCTGCCTCACTTCACTTGGCCGCTCAGCAGTAGATGATGGACTCGTCTGTGGCGCCTCCTCGAGTGATACAGCCTCGGGCATGACGGTAGAGGTATGAGGCTGCGCGGCCTCAGCACCACGAAGGATGTCCAATGCACTCATCTCAGACATGATGACATCTTTTCGGGGAGTAGACACTTTGGGAACCTTCACCTCCTCAGATGCGGACTTCTTGGGCGAAGTCGGCTGCTCAAGAGCCACACTCTCGGTGACTAGTGTTGCCTCGTCAGGAACTGCCTTTACCTTTTCCAATGACTTAGTCTTCTCGGCCGACTTTGTCTTCTCAGTCGACTTGGTCTTCTGTGCCGTCTTACTTTTAGCGGCATCGTTCTTCATTTTATGACGGTCAGCATCCAACCCTCCTTCAGCTGGGATCGTATATGTATAGTCCTTCGCCCTCAATGGAATGATCCGTACTTCCGGATAGTAGCCAGCGTTGATATCTCGGGCTTTGGCAACTTTACTCACCTCACCTGGACCGACCTTGGGACCTCTCTTGAGCACACCGGTCATGGTCTGGCAGCCGTGGTCGACTAGTAAGGGCCCAAGCCCAGTTAGAGAACCGTTGACCCAGGCAGGCGGGGTCTGACATGCGATGGTACCATCACTGGAAGTCGCCGCGAGGTGCTCCTCCGACATCTTGGGAGAGGCGGAAACGAGCTGAGAAATAAACAATACATATGCAACTCGGTAAAAAAACCGTTTTCATTTTTCCACTTTGGAGATCAACTTCGAATTTCAATACCAGGGCCGACCATCCCAATGGTAGTTCATGCGCAGACGCCAGAGAACATGCCTTCATCTGGCATGTCACTCAGATCATCTGAGTCAGATGATTCGAAGTAGACAGCGACACCGTCTCCGACGGGAGGAAGAGAATAGCTAGATTCTCAAGACGACCAAGTCGACTTTTGGTGACAACCTGTGATTGTGCGTTCCCCAACTGCCGCGTCATAAGTTCTACCCCTGCATGGCTCTACAGGCGGTTCGCAGTCAAATAGAAGCCGCAGTCTATAAGTGGACTAGGCCGAGACCCCCACGTCTGGGAGTGGCCGTACCACGCTCCGTAAGCCACCAAGAACAACTGTGTCTCCCCGGTGTGGTCACGACCTGACCTCTTCTCTCGATGCTGTTGTAATCGTTGTTCAGCCCCCCGGCACTGGTATCCTCTTCCACACCAACATGCAGACCATCCGTTACTCCCTGAGTCCCAAAGTCTGGGTGCTGGTCACTGGTGCTGCTCTCGTTGGTGTATTCAGCGGCCAACGTTTTGCCCAAACTGTCTTGCTCAGCAAGAACCCTCCTAATGTGAGCCCGTACGTTGCCATTCTTTATGCCCTTTCTAGCCCCCTCGCTACCGTGAAAAGCCGCCAGTGAGGCATCCCCATACTCCCGATGAAGACGAGGATGAGGACTAAGTCCGTCTGCTGAGGGCTTCCTTTGGGTTCTATTCAACCTATTGTCAGGTCCTTCAGAATCGCCTTCTCCTCGTACATCAGTCGACGAAGCGCTACATACTGTGGCTTCATCTCGACTGTCATCAGTGACCTTGTGAAGAGATCTCTACAGACATGCGTATTTTTTTGCTTGATCATTTGCGGAAAATTGTTATTCTCTCCTTACTTGGTTGTTTTGCGTCGATCGGCCTTCTGCTAGAGGCACTACTTGTCTTTTCAGCGTCGCTCTCACCGCATTCAAAATTTCATCCAATTTCACCTTCGCCGTATCGCACCATGTTTCGCTCTTCAAGTTGGCTTTCCAATTCGACTGCAACTGCTTCTGAGAATAGTACTACTACCCCCACATTCTTTCCGACTTCCTTATTGTTCCCACGAGTAGGCTACAGAGCCCCCAGTTGTTGTGGCGGCAGTCGGGATCGCACCCCATCCGAGGTCATGGCTCGCAAATCTCGTACTGTTAGCTGGGCCAGTGATTTGGATACGGTCATCAAGTGCCCTGGTGGCGATCCTCCACTTTTTGAAGGTACTAACGTAAGTCGTCTGGTCTTTGCCTCATGGGAGTTCGTCAGGTTTGTTGTGGAAGGAGAGCTTGCATTTGAAGCGTTGGAGCTTGCGCTGGTGTGTTATACCAGCGGATAAGGCGGCCATCCTTTGTTACGTTCGGAAGGGCGATCGGAACCCTTCTGAGGTATTTCTTGGTCATACCACTCCTCCATCAACTGATGTTGTTTCAGATACTTGAGCTCAATAGAAATATGAAGGTAACAGTATTTGCAGATGGTAAAAGCTGGGCGGTTGAGGTTGGCAAACGTGCACTGTGTTTTGATCTACAGTGTAACACGCCCGGTGGTTGTCATCATGTCTCAACGTAAGCTTATCTCATCATTGTTTCATAATCATCATCATCCGCACTCTTCGGTCAGTTTTATGCGCGCTGTTGGAGCGGCAATTGGTGATAATGAGATTGGGGTAGACTATAACATTGACGTCGACTATCTTTATAAGACTAGATCAACAAGTCTTCACAAGCTGCCTAAGAAGCCGTCTCTTGTCCATCGTTGTGAATGCCCTCGTTATTTTTGTTGAACGAGGCGTTCTATATTATCTAGTGGAGGAGAAGGAGGAGGAAGTGTGTGAACGATACATGTTCATACAACAGAGGTCACTATTGTTGATGCTTGTATTCATGTCGCTCTCGTCTGTTTTTGGTAGCCTTATTAATGGTATGAAAGAGTATACTACTTTGGTACACTAGCAAGCTGTCTCTACATGTGTTACCATCCAGTTTAGTAGTATGTATCATTCTTCATCACACTCATCATAGCAGTGGTGATCAATATATTCAGTGCAGCTATCAGGAACTATAGCATGCCGCCCTGGATCCCACCATTGCAATGGTAGAGTGTTATCAACGTCACCGTCGTCGCATCACGGATGGCTTTGTCTTTACCTACAACTCTTGAGCCTGTAATTGTTATTAGTCTTGCTGGTCTACATATATCTCTTATCGCTGCAACTGCGTCCCAAGTATAGATGCCCTCGGAGATGATCACTACTATCACTGTTATACCGACCCAACACTGCCAGGTGCTCTGTCCAGTATCCTCTCAATTACCTCCTTGTTGAGAGGGTCTCCTCTACTGTTCGATAACCACATTGACAATACCGCCGCAAAATACTACTTATTGTCTAATCGTTATCGTCTTCCGCTTGGCTCTCCCTATGCCAAGATTCAGCAGTAGCTCTCTCTCCGAGGTGTCCTCACATGTTAGAAGTCAACTTATTATTCAGCGTCTTACTTGTAACATAGCCTCGATATCTCGTGTCGCTCGGACTTGGCAATGGTTGCTGGCTGTCTGGGATCTCATGCTTCTGCTAATACACAGTCAGCTGCTGCCCTACCGTCTCCGTTGCATTCATGCGAGTTATCATCCTCTGCTACTGTTCTGGACCTTCCCCGCATAATTATTCCCGTAGTATCGCCCTTTACAGTGACTAGGAATGAGGGTCGCTTTA
>NW_003206506.1:130696-137050 GCF_000006405.1 Perkinsus marinus ATCC 50983
CGCCTGAGCCGCCTCCGCCCCAGCTCGGGCTGCCGCGTCTTGACCATCACTCTGCCCTCTGAAATTCCGTGAGTTCTGTAGCGGCATAGTGTTGGCGTTATCCGAGTAACCTCCAGGGCCCCAGGACTGGTGTTGTTGCATCGACTGAGCCCAACCCCAACCCTGGCCCGTCGTGGTCATTCCCCAACCACCGATGGCTTGTTGAGGCATGGCATCCCATTGCTGTTGCTGGCCAGTCGGAGCTGGCAGACCAGGCGGGTGAGCCGCCCTCCACAAAGCCTTGGGGTCGGCTCACGATCAAGCGCCGCCCGAGTACTTCCATCTAAGCGAGGAAAACAACAAAGAATCTCCTCCAGCTCACCCGCCCTCATGCTTACCCCGTTGAAAATGCTCAAGGCGGCTGTTGCTAGTCGATCGTTTTGGAACTCCACAAAGGCGAATCTGAGACCACCACAGCCATCCACCATCAATCCTCGAATGAGCACTACCTCCCATCGCCTCTGATTTCCGCTTGCAATACTGGTGGCCCTAAAGCTGGGTCGTAATCCGGGAGCACTTTACAGGCTGGCTCGAATAACTTGTGAAGGACTTGCGGTGTCACCACACCAATCTAACACAATAAGGGTAATCTTATCAATCCTTCTCTCTGGAAGCGGCAACTGCCTTACCGCGAGATTCCCAACGTAGAGCTCGCGCTGCGTCCGGTTCTGCGAAGGGTTCGTCGGCATCGGCTTAGCTGAAGGGCAACACATGTCGGCATCGCTCATGGCAGTAGAAGTCCTTACTAGGTAGGAAACCCTGGTTACGCAGAACGCTGACGTCCATCGGGGGCGGGGCCGGGCTTGGTAATACTAGGCCCGTGGGCCGGCCGATCTCCATTGATCGTCCTAGTACCACACCATCGACGTGCACTCTCTTCAAGGTTATCCTCTACTACCAAGGAACTCGGCCTTATCCAGTTCCAAACAGGTAACGGCGATTTCCTCTGAGGCGAACTCCACGAAAGCGTACGTGCCCTCAGCTGACATCCTCACTTCTCTCACCGCACCAGTCGGCAACGAAGCAGCGTACCTGAGGGAAATTAAACTCAAATAAGTCACTGGCCGACTTGAGCTCACTTCTGCTGGTATTCTGGTAGAGCCGATAAGACGTTGTCGAAGAAGGCCCGTATGTTGACCTGGTTCGCCTGTCCTTGAGCTAGGTTACCCACATACAACTAAGATCAAGAGGCAGTGAGGAAAAATGAACTCGCATGAACTGGATTGCTTACGCTGCGTGATGTTCCCATCTTAGCTGTGATCCATATGTGTTTCGTCTTCTTTAGCTTCACATTCTTATTTCGACGCTGTTTGTCGGCTTTCTTAGTACTATTCGACTTCTTTCGTATAAGCCCACCCAATCTACTGGGGGTAGATCGCATGGTGTAGCTGTAATCCTCGTTTTTCATAGGTAGACTCCGCATCATCAATTTGAGCCATGGAGAATATTCCGAACGTAGTGCCCCCTTACCAACCAAGAATGCCAAGTTTTCCACAAGACCTCTCCAATACATATCACGACCTGAAGATGGCTCTCGTAAGGAATACGCCACTTCAGAGCCCATCGACGCTGATGATGCTGCCCTTCCCATGGCCACAATGCTCTGGATAACTTTGGGAAGCGTAGTATTCAGTTCTTTGCAAGAGCACTTGATAGCCATCAGAAGGAGAATCCAAACCGTCGTTGCGTCATTCAAGTCCCACAAAACGAAGCCCGTCAACGACTCCATCACATTCCCCGGGTTATCCCTGCCACGCTCACAGTAGGCTTGGAAGGCACCCGCATCAAGAGAAAATAACGGCTCGAATATAGTGTTGCACCCTAACCGTGAATCTGATACCTCTTCAGATGATGCACGCTCCCTCCACGCGTCATAACAAGCCGTAATCTCTTGGTTGGAGAAATACTTCAGAATTGTGGCATCATCAGGCACTTGTTGATCGTGTAGGTTAGGAAATCCTTGTATCCAGTCCTTGAGAACACCGATGAATTCCCACCTCGCTACAGTTGCATTGTTGTCATAATCTGCATGATCCAATAACGCCTTCAAACGGAGTCGCACAATGAGCCCAAGCTCAGCCAGAGACTTCCCCAGCATCCGGACCACGAACTCCGTGAATACCGTCAGCGCAGGAGTAGGACAATCGAGCTTTTCACCACCATCGGCAGTAGCTACCACGCGCTCATGCCTGACAATCTCAGGGAGGAGTGTACACTCCCTCATAGTTGCCGATTTGAGATCCATCCGTGCATCTGGGCATCGTGGATATCGGGTATCATTGATACGGTCAGTCATGGGCGGCTCATATCTCTGCTGAACCTCTCTCTTGAAGTCAACGATTGCAATGGCATGCATAATGTTGACAGGAGCCATGAGGCAGCATAGGAATAAAGAGTCGAGCCGTTGTACTTCGGTACCACTATCACCCCGTGTGTAGTTCCTGATAGACTTGATTGGACGCAACCGATCTTCGATCTCCTTCTCGGTAAGACCGTCAGTTCTTCTCTCGGTAGCAGAACCGGGGGGAGTCATTTGTAAAAATACTCCTACGTACAAGGAAGCTCTTGTTACAAGAGTCTTGTAGCTGGCAACTGCTACCAACCATCCCTCCAGAACACACCCTTGTCGATGCTGAGATATCCTAATAGGTTTGCTATTCCACTTGCACGCTGGATCCAACATTGCGACAAATAACAATCACGTCTGTAACGTCAAGAACCGGATCAGCATGACAACTAGCTATCCAAGTATTATTAGATTAACTCAGTTAACTTGAACTTCGCATGAAAGTGGATTTCTCGTGTATCTCACGATCATCGGTTTCCGTCTCGTGACCTTCCCGAAGGGAAGCACTTTTAAAATGCTATAAACCTGAACTATCAGCGTTGCTTCAATGCGGTAAGTACACCCTACCCGGACTGAAATTATTGCGTTATCTCCTACATCCAGCTGACATGCACTGTACTAAGCATCTACGGTCGATTAATAGTTTCAATGTTGCCGATGTTGTCATGATGAATACTATCCCCACCCCAAGTGTATGGTATAAGTGACTAACCTGATAGTATCTGCGTCGCAGATTCTGCGACACCTTAGCCGCAAATAGATAAACAGCACTGGCCTTCCCAACAAGCACAGCTAGTTCGCACATGTTGATGTACATCTCGGCGTACTGGCCCAGAATCGAACATCTGCACACCACAATGGACGCTCTTGCCAAACCCCCGGGAGAAGCTCACCGGTCCCTATAGGAGACTCCTTGAAGTCCCTGCCTGCCACTTCCCGGCCCACATCTATTCCTACACAGCTGCTGAGGCTCGCTCAATGCAGCGCTTCGCTGACCATTGCAATGCCACAGGGAAACCATAGGCGTGTAGCGCTAAGTTTTCGGCAAGCCTTGCCGAATCGTCCTTTCCATCGCCAGGCGGCAGCTCTCTTTGACTTGTGATACCGTGCTGGGCCGCAGCTCTTGTTTCAGTTGCACCTGAGTGGCGAATTTCATGCAACCGACACGATTACAATTATCTGAGAGCATCCCACCACGATCTCTTTGTTGGACTGTATGAAGTGTTTAGCCCAACCTTCAACAGCCTTAAGAGCTCGTCCTCCCACACCTGGAGCCAGTTGGTTGTATTGCTTCACGACTTTGAGGTATCCGTGCCATCTGGGGAGTAATGACGAAGGAGATCTGCGGGATATTATGATCACCGGATAAGGCGGCGACGAACGGCTCATAAGGAGGGCTGTCTTCCAAAGATGCAGACCATAGCAGCTGGACCGCATGTGTACCTGTCGATCGGGTAGTGCCTTCAACCGAAAGTCTCGATACACAGAAGAAATCGCACAGGAGTTCTCGCAACATCCAAACCGACTTACATATTCTGGGCACTTTTTCCTGTCAACTATGATCCCCGGGAACACGAGGTGCAGCGGAACCTTAGAAGAGCCACTATCCCGGCTATAGCCACTGACCGAGAACAACACGGCATCTATATGGGGCTTGCTTGGCGAAACCTGCACACATATGGAATCCCGGAGTCACGATGCAACCGGAACTTACCGAAGGCAGGTTCTGAGTATGAACTCGACGTGCCATCATCCTTGTCGACGATACACTGCTCAGCTCTAACGCAGTGCTCCCATTTGTGGTCGACTCCCATTTTCACATCGATGTCCAGTACGAGGTTGAAATTCTCATCTTGACGTTCAGTGAGGAATATAGGGATCCCCCAACGGTACAGCACCGGAATGTAACTGCCATGAAATCCATGGCCACGGAGGCACGAGGGCAGTCTACTTGTAGAGTTGTTCAAGCTGAGTATGTTGGAATATAAATTTGCTCGTGGAACTGTACTATGCAGCAACACTGCCATTTCGGTAGTGGGTAGTATGCCTACTAAGCCTCACATGAGGTCTACCTCACTAGAAAAGAGCGGACTCACTTGTCCTCAGCTAGCTCAGCTTCTGTAAGGAAGGACGATAGTTCCAGGCTGAAACTTCCAGCACTTCTTCATCGACATTCGCCAGGATCTGAGTTGGACACAACATTGAGAACCCGCCGTCTGTACTTGCCTACTGTCACACTAAAGACATGCATAGTAGCATCATCAATTCCTGACGTATACGGCTACACCCGAGTATTTAATCACCTAGCGATTGGAGCCAAGTATGCAACATACAGGCCCATCTCTTTATATAACCACAGTTCATATTATTTCACTTTTACACTACTCATTCCTCTCATGTCCACCCTTGCTGTAGTACAAGTGAATCAAGGGGAAAGCGATATGATAAAAGCTGTGTATAGTCACGCGCTCACGAGGTACCTCTTCAGCGCTGTCCTCTTTAAGATTGCTTCTTAGCTGAATTGTAACATAATCCAAGGCGGAACTAGGCGAGGGCATCGTTGTGGAAGAATGGGGTCGTAGGGGGGACGATGGAGGGTAATAGCTGTCGAAGCAATGCCAAGAAAGCTAGGCTAGCTTTCCTGATGGAGGCTTTCCTGAATGAGGTAGTTACTGCCTCATCTAGCCTTTCCTCAACGCCATAGTCGGTCTCAAGCGGTGCCAGAATGGCCGTGTCAGCCCCATCTTCACTCAGACTTACATACCCCTCCACCCGAGACATTGTTTCAGTAGAGAATATCACTTCCATAAGAACCCCCGAGATTAACGCACATCAACTCTAGGCAGAGGTGGGACGTTCTAAGTGCTTGTCGCCATCATCACTATAATAATCACCACTACCACTATACCCAGATCTATCTCAGCCCATTGAAGGCTTAAGATATGGCGTAAAACTCCCGATGCGGGAGATGGAAAAATAATAAATGATAATCACCAGCAGCACCACGTAATCGCGATTTCGTGGCGCGCGATGTCTACTTTGACGAGTCTTTGCGAAGACTCTCTGCGGGCTTCTCTTCCTTCGGTTTGCCGGGGAGGGCCGGGAAATCCGACTCGTCAAAAACAAAGTCCTTTTTGACAGCCTTCGCAACAGCACCACCTGAAACAAGCGGTGCCGCAGTGACGGTTTATGAAACTCCACCGTGTACAATTTATTCGCTACAGAATGTCTACGCCCAACAGATCGCCTGAGAGTCTCAGGCTAAGACATGAGTCTGTTCACATTCTATCCCGTCGGGTTGCCATACCACCCCATCGAGAACTTCCACTCAAATGATAGCCGCAGATACACCAGCACCCTTCCTACCTCTCGACTTGGACGATGATGCACCCTTGCCAGCCACCGCTCCTCCTCCACCCCAGGCACCTCCTCGCGTTTTGTTCCTCAGTCGTGGCTGGGCATCTCGTGCACCCACGAACTTGGTCTCGGCAGCAGTCGGGGAGTCTCCAGCGGCAACCACACCATTTTGCTGGAGGGCGCTACTCATCCCCGACTCTATAATCTCCTTCAACATCGCCTCCGCCTTCTTCACGGCCTCTTCCGCTCCCCTTATCACACAGACAGCCGCCGACCTCTCTTTGACGCCTCCACCCGCTCCTCTCTTGCTCAGCTGCACATCCGTGCAAAGCGTCAACTTCTGAATTTTATGCAACTGAGACAGCTACAATTGATTTGAGCAACTCTATAAATTAATACTACAGTTCTCCCTGATGGTCCCACAACACTAGCCACCTTATCGTGTGGTATGGCAACCTGCACTGTCGTCATCAATGCCAACAAGCCTTATGCTCCGCCACAGCACGACGCAGTAGCTGAAAGACACACAGTGACCAACTTTACACTTTCCTGTACTCACTTTCATCGCTATGCGACCTCTGTAGTCACAACTGCCTTCACATTCTTCCCAT
>NW_003206506.1:137150-141655 GCF_000006405.1 Perkinsus marinus ATCC 50983
CCTCGTTTTTCATAGGTAGACTCCGCATCATCAGTTTGAGCCATGGAGAATACTCCGAACGTAGTGCCCCCTACCAACCAAGAAATGCCAAGTTTTCCACAAGACCTCTCCAATACATATCACGACCTGAAGATGGCTCTCGTAAGGAATACGCCACTTCAGAGCCCATCGACGCTGATGATGCTGCCTTCCCCATGGCCACAATGCTCTGGATAACTTTGGGAAGCGTAGTATTCAGTTCTTTGCAAGAGCACTTGATAGCCATCAGAAGGAGAATCCAAACCGTCGTTGCGTCATTCAAGTCCCACAAAACGAAGCCCGTCAACGACTCCATCACATTCCCCGGGTTATCTCTGCCACGCTCACAGTAGGCTTGGTAGGCACCCGGATCAAGAGAAAATAACGGCTCGAATATAGTGTTGCACCCTGACCGTGCATCTGATACATCTTCAGATGATGCACGCTCCCTCCACGCGTCATAACAAGCCGTAATCTCTCGGTTACCCGGCTCAAAAACTAATTCGAATATCCTCGTCCAAACTTTGTTTTGAATCGCATGATACGTTAATGCCTTACTCCGACCTTGAACGATAATGTGGCTTAGCAAATAGTCCGGAATGTATTGCAGCCGCCCAAAGTCATATGCCACCATCTCATGCTGAAACTGATAAGTCCCACCCATTTCCTGAACGGCGGGTCGTTTTGTTCTCAAATCCGCCCATTCCCTGTAGGGGAAATACTTCAGAATTGTGGAATCATCAGGCACTTTTTGATCGTGTAGGTTAGGAAATCCTTGTATCCAGTCCTTGAGGACACCGATGAATTCCCACCTCTCTACAGGCGCATTGTTGTCATAATCTGCATGATCCAATAACGCCTTCAAACGGAGTCGCACAATGAGCCCAAGCTCAGCTAGAGACTTCCCCAGCATCCGGACCACGAACTCCGTGAATACCGTCAGCGCAGGAGTAGGACAATCGAGCTTTTCACCGCCATCGGCAGTAGGTACCACGCGCTCATGCCTGACAATCTCAGGGAGGAGTGTACACTCCCTCATAGTTGCCGATTTGAGATCCATCCGTGCATCTGGGCATCGTGGATATCGGGTATCATTGATACGGTCAGTCATGGGCGGCTCATATCTCTGCTGAACCTCTCTCTTGAAGTCAACGATTGCAATGGCATGCATAATGTTGACAGGAGCCATGAGGCAGCATAGGAATAAAGAGTCGAGCCGTTGTACTTCGGTACCACTATCACCCCTTCTGTAGTTCCTGATAGACTTGATTGGGCGCAACCGATCTTCGATCTCCTTCTCGGTAAGACCGTCAGTTCTTCTCTCGGTAGCAGAACCGGGGGGAGTCATTTGTAAAAATACTCCTACGTACAAGGAAGCTCTTATTACAAGAGTCTTGTAGCTGGCAACTGCTACCAACCATCCCTTCAGAACACACCCTTGTCGATGCTGAGATATCCTAATAGGTTTGCTATTCCACTTGCACGCTGGATTCAACATTGCGACAAATAACAATCACGTCTGTCACGTCAAGAACCCGATCAGCATGACAACTAGCTATTCAAATATTATTAGATTAACTCAGTTAACTTGAACTTTGCATGAAAGTGGATTTCTCGTGTATCTCACGATCATCGGTTTCCGTCTCGTGACCTTCCCGACGGGAAGCACTTTTAAAATGCTATAAACCTGAACTGTCAGCGTTGCTTCAATGCGGTAAGTACACCTTACCCGGACTGAAATTATTGCGTTATCTCCTACATCCAGCTGACATGCACTGTACTAAGCACCTACGGTCGATAAATAGTTTCAATGTTGCCGATGTTGTCATGATGAATACTATCCCCACCCCAAGTGTATGGTATAAGTGACTGACCTGATAGTATCTGCGTCGCAGATTCTGCGACACCTTAGCCGCAAAGGGATGTACAGCACTGGCCTTCCCAACAAGCACAGCTAGTTCGCACATGTTGATGTACATCTCGGCGTACTGGCCCGGAATCGAGCATCTGCACACCACAATGGACGCTCTTGCCAAACCCCCGGGAGAAGCTCACCGGTCCGGGACCGGCGGTCCCTATAGGAGACTCCTTGAAGTCCCTGCCTACCATTTCCCTGCTCACATCTATACCTACACAGCTGCTGAGGCTCGCTCAATGCAGCGCTTCGCTGACCATTGCAATCCCAGAGGGAAACCATAGCCGTGTAGCCGCTACACTGTAGCGCTAAGCATTCGGCACGCCTTGCCGAATCATCCTTTCCATCGCCAGGCGGCAGCTCTCTTTGACTTGTGATACCGTGCTGTGCCGCAGCTCCTGTTTCAGTTGCACCTCAGTGGCGAATTTCATGCAACTGCCACGATTACAATTATCTGAGAGCATCCCACCACGATCTCTTTGTTGGACTGTATGACGTGTTGAGCCCAACCTTCAACAGCCTTAAGAGCTAGTCCTCTCATACCTGGAGCCAGCTGGTTGTATTGCTCCACGGCTTTGAGGTATCCGCGCCATCTCGGGTGTAATGACGAAGGAGATCTGCGGAATATTATGATCACCGGATAAGGCGGCGACGAACGGCCCATAAGGAGGGCTGTCTTCCAAAGATGCAGACCATAGCAGCTGGACCACATGTGTACCTGTCGATCGGGTAGTGCCTCCAACCGGAAGTCTCGATACACAGAAGAAATTGTAGAGGAGTTCTCGCAACATCCAAACCGACTTACGTATTCTGGGCAGTTTTCCCAGTCAACTATGATCCCCGGGAACACGAGGTGCAGCGGAACCTTAGAAGAGCCACTATCCCGGCTATAGCCACTGACCGAGAACAACACGGTATCTATATGGGGCTTGCTTGGCACAACCTGCACACATATGGAATCCCGGAATCACGATGCAACCGGAACTTACCGGAGACAGGTTCTGAGTATGAACTCGAAGTGCCATCATCCTTGTCGACGATACACTGCTCAGCTCTAACGCAGTGCTCCCATTTGTGGTCGGCTCCCATTTTCACATCGATGTCCAGTACGAGGTTGAAATTCTCATCTTGACGTTCAGTGAGGAACATAGGGATCCCCCAACGGTACAGCACCGGAATGTAACTGCCATGAAATCCATCGCCACGGAGGCACGAGGGCAGTTTACTTGTAGAGTTGTCCAAGCTGAGTGTGTTGGAATATAAACTTGTTCGTGGAACTGTACTATGCAGCAACACTGCCATTTTGGCAGTGGGTAGCATGCCTACTAAGCCTCACATGAGGTCTACCTCACTAGAAAAGAGCGGACTCACTTGTCTCCAGCTAGCTAGGCTTCTGTAAGCAAGGACGATAGTTCCAGGCTGGAACTTCCAGCACTTCTTCTTCTACATTCGCCAGGAATCCTGGCCCAGGATCTGAGTGGGACGGAGGAGGCGGTGGTGGTTGACCACTGGCCGGAGGAGGTGGCGGTAGTGGGTGTAACAGTGAGCCGTTTTCTCCATTCCTATGCCGAGAACGATTCCTCTTCCGCGAAGTTCTCTTGGGGCCTCCGTCGAGGTGGTCTCTGTTGTACCACCATCTGGCTCGGCGGAGACCGAAGTCAAAAAATGAACCAGCACGCATGTGCAGCCGAGTTATTCATTGCGTTGAACCAAACCCACCACAATGATATCAATCTGAAGGAAATCTCCTGACCCTCCCACCCCCTAGATAACCAAACATTGTTCTTATCTCTTGAAAGATAATGGTGTTGTCGGTGTCGATGCTACTGTGGCGGCCGCAACCCGAATTCCTTCTCAACGTCGTTGTCGAGGTCACCATGACCACCCTCCTTGTTGCTGGCTACCACCCGCCTGAGCCGCCTCCGCCCCAGCTCGGGCTGCCGCGTATTGGCCATCACTCTGCTCTCCGAAATTCCGTGGGTTCTGTAGCGGCATAGTGTTGGCGTTATCCGAGTAACCTCCAGGGCCCCAGGACTGGTGTTGTTGCATCGACTGAGCCCCACCCCAACCCTGGCCCGACGTGGTCATTCCCCAACCACCGATGGCTTGTTGAGGCATGGCATTCCATTGTTGTCGCTGGCCAATCGGAGCTGGCAAACCAGCGGGTGAGCTGCCCTCCACAAAGCCTTGGGGTCGGCTCACGATCAAGCGCCGCCCGAGTACTTCCATCTAAGCGAGGAAAACAACAAAGAATCTCCTCCAGCTCACCCGCCCCCATGCTTACCCCGTTGAAAATGCTCAAGGCGGCTGTTGCTAGTCGATCGTTTTGGAACTCCACAAAGGCGAATCTGAGACCACCACAGCCATCCACCATCAATCCTCGAATGAGCACCACCTCCCATCGCCTCTGATTTCCGCTTGCAACACTGGTGCCCCTAAAGCTGGGTCGTAATCCGGGAGCACTTTACAGGCTGGCTCGAATAACTTGTGAAGGACTTGCGGTGTCACCACACCAATCTAACACAACAAGGGTAATCTTATCAATCCTTCTCTCTGGAAGTGGCAACTGCCT